>NW_027597514.1:0-42500 GCF_964194155.1 Cetorhinus maximus | reverse complement strand
CTAACCCCGTGCTGTACCTGTCCTGGGAGTGTTTGATGGGGACAGTGTAGAGGGAGCTTTACTCTGTATCTAACCCCGTGCTGTACCTGTCCTGAGAGTGTGTAAGTCGGTTCAGTTTGCTGAGATTGAGGAAGTGTTGGGTTGAGGTTCCATTCTATGCTGGGAATTGACTCAACATCTGCAAACTGCAACCTCACCCAGACCGAGAACAGTATGCCTATGTTTTTTGTGCCAAGCCTGTATCTATGAACTGTTATACTGACATAGCCCAGGGGAGTTGATTTGAGGTATTCTCCATGCTTTTGATCCACTTAACACTGAGTAAAACGAAGCCAGGAATGCTTTGCAAAACATGTAAAGTTGATGAGGGCCCTATGGTTCCCTCAGCATGATGTACACCCCACTACAGGGGCTGAATCTCAGCAATTTCACCATCTCACAGGGTCAGTATGGTACTGTGGGAGCGCCACACTGTCGGAGGGTTGGCGCTGAGGGAGCGCCACACTGTGGGAGGGTCAGGGCTGAGGGAGTGCCGCATGTCGGAGGGTCAGTGCTGAGGGAGCGCCGCACTGTCGGAGGGTCAGTGCTGAGAGAACGCCGCACTGTCGGAGGGTCAGAGCTGAGGGAGCGCCGCACTGTCGGAGGGTCAGTGCTGAGGGAGTGCCGCACTGTCAGAGGGTCAGTGCTGAGGGAGCGCCGCACTGTCAGAGGGTCAGTGCTGAGGGATCGCCGCACTGTCGGAGGGTCAGTGCTGAGGGCGCGCCGCACTGTCAGAGGGTCAGTACTGAGGGAGCGCCGCACTGTCGGAGGGTCAGCGCTGAGGGAGCGCCGCACTGTCGGAGGGTCAGCGCTGAGGGAGCGCCGCACTGTCGGAGGGTCAGCGCTGAGGGAGCGCCGCTCTGTCGGAGGGTCAGTGCTGAGGGAGCGCCTCACTCTGGTTGTCATTGATAAGAGGTTGCATTTTTAAGGCATCTTTATCTTTTATTCCTGTTGTGGGACATTTCATAAGAAAGTTACTTACCTTCTGAATTTCCAACTCACGCAAAACACTTTCACCCTCCAGCCGGTGATCACTGACTTCCTGATAAAGTCCACGGTAATCTCCAGATACGCGCTGACCACAGTGCAGAGCGCGGTCCACAATCCTGGCTCCGACGCACAGGAAGCCATTTTCGACATGGATCTTCCACCCGATGCCTTCATCTCCAACTTCACCCTGTAAGTGTCGCAGCCTCGATGCACCATCACATCCACATCACCAAGGAACTGGCAGGGGGAGAGGGCAGTTACAGAGTGACAGTGTGTGGGAGCTGGATTAACATCAGTGGAGATATAGTCAGTTCCCTCGAATTCACCTTATATTAAATTGTCTCTCTCTCCGTCTCTCTCTCTGTCTCTCTCTCCGTCTCTCTCTCTCTCTCTCTCCCTCTGTCCCTCGCTCCCGACCCGCCCTGCTCCAGGACAATCGAGGGGAAGGTCTACGTGGCGGAGGTAAAGGAGAAGGAGGAAGCCAGGCGTGCTTACGAAGCTGCGCGAGCGAGGGGACACACAGCAGCTCACATCGCCACCAGGTAACGGGCGCCTGGGAGAGGGGACCTCCGTCACGCTGGCCCCCTCTCTCCCTCACCCCCGAGGGCCGCCCAGCCATCTGCCCAGCCCCCGCACGGGCCATTTACACGCGGGCAAAACCCAGCCCCCCGGTTTTTCGCACAGCGCGATCCCACCAAGGAACTAGCTGAGACTGGACCTGGGTCATCTCGTTCTCCACTGCAGGTTGGGTTGAGGAATGAATTGTGGCCACAGGGGTGAACTCACCCCCCCACCCCCACTGCTCACTGCCGCACCCCCCACCATAACATCCCCCACCCCCACCGCTCACTGCTGCCCACCCCACAACATCCCCCACCCCCACCGCTCACTGCTGCCCCCACCCCCCAACATCCTCCACCTCTTCTCTCAATTGCGGCCGCGGGATCTTCTACATCCACCTGAGAGGGCAGGCTGGTCCTCAGGTTTAATGTCTCCCTGTCAAACACAGCACCTCTGACAGTCCCGCACTCCCTCAGCACTGACCCTCCGACAGGGCGGCGCTCCCTCAGCACTGACCCTCCGACAGTGCGGTGCTCCCTCAGCACTGACCCTCCGACAGTGCGGCGCTCCCTCAGCACTGACCCTCCAACAGGGCGGTGCTCCCTCAGCACTGACCCTCCGACAGTGCGGCGCTCCCTCAGCACTGACCCTCCGTCAGTGCGGCGCTCCCTCAGCACTGACCCTCCGGCAGCGCGGGGCTCCCTCAGCACTGACCCTCCGACAGTGCGGCGCTCCCTCAGCACTGACCCTCCGACAGCGCGGCGTTCCCTCAGCACTGACCCTCCCACAGTGCGGCGCTCCCTCAGCGCTGACCCTCCGACAGTGCGGCGCTCCCTCAGCACTGAATCTCCGACAGTGCGGCGCTTCCTCAGCACTGACCCTCCGACAATGCGGCGCTCCCTCAGCACTGACCCTCCGACAGTGCGGCGCTCCCTCAGCACCGACCCTCCGACAGTGCGGCGATCCCTCAGCACCGACCCTCCGACAGTGCGGCGCTCCCTCAGCACTGACCCTCCGACAGTGCGGCGCTCCCTCAGTCCTGGGACTAAGCAACAGTGACATTATGCAGCACTTGCTTTGCTCTACAGACCTGGATCAGATCCCCTGTGGGCCTGAGATTCTCTCAGATAATTAGAACAGTTTTCATGGGGTTCGTTCTCCTTGGACACATCCCTGTCTCTCGCTTCACAGCCTTTCCCACGACCAATATATCACCCAGCAGCGAATGGTACTTAAACTGAGCCCTCACTACTCCCGGTGCCTAGTTAGACCAGCACCTGGAGTGACTGTGAGGGTCTCTGGGCCCCCCACACCCCTCAGGAAGGGGACACTGACCTCGGTCGGTGGGGGGAGCTCAGGGTAGATTTACCGGAACGATCCGGGGACTCCGAGGGTTGAATCCCGAGGAGAGATTAAACGCAAACTGGGGCCTGTGCTCCCTGGGATGTAGACGGTCCCGGGGGTGATTGGATCGATGTTTTCGAGATATTCCGGGGCGGGGGAGCTGAGAGGGTCGATAGAGAGAGAGAGACCCCGTTTCCTGCTGGTCGGGGGTGGGGGTGGGGGTGAGGGGTGAGTCTGGGACGAGGGGACAGAGTCTGGAAAGGAGAGGCAGACCCTTCAGGAGTGAAATGAGGAAAGGCTCCTACACACAAAGGGTGGTCGGAGTTTGGAACTCGCTTCCCCCAAACGGCCATCGATGCCGGGTCCGTTAGTTTTAAACCTGGGAGATTGAGAGATTTTTGTTAACCAAAGGGTATTGAGGGATACGGGGCGAAGGAGGGTAGATGGAGATAGGTCACAGGTCAGAACATGATCTCAATGGATGGCAGGAGGCTCGAAGGGCTGAATGGCCTCCTCCTGTTCCTGTGTAACAGGCTCGAGGGGCTGAATGGCCTCCACCTGTTCCTATGTAACAGGCTCGAGAGGGGCTGAATGGGCCTCCTCCTGTTCCTGTGTAACAGGCTCGAGAGGGGCTGAATGGGCCTCCTCCTGTTCCTGTGTAACAGGCTCGAGAGGGGCTGAATGGCCTCCTCCTGTTCCTGTGTAACAGGCTCGAGAGGGGCTGAATGGGGCCTCCTCCTGTTCCTGTGTAACAGGCTCAAGAGGGGCTGAATGGGCCTCCTCCTGTTCCTGTGTAACAGGCTCGAGAG
Organism: Cetorhinus maximus; assembly: GCF_964194155.1. Lineage (NCBI taxonomy): Eukaryota > Metazoa > Chordata > Chondrichthyes > Lamniformes > Cetorhinidae > Cetorhinus > Cetorhinus maximus. The sequence goes on along the minus strand of NW_027597514.1, from coordinate 38,757 downwards.
GGGCTGAATGGGCCTCCTCCTGTTCCTGTGTAACAGGCTCAAGAGGGGCTGAATGGGCCTCCTCCTGTTCCTGTGTAACAGGCTCGAGAGGGGCTGAATGGGCCTCCTCCTGTTCCTGTGTAACAGGCTCGAGAGGGGCTGAATGGACCTCCTCCTGTTCCTGTGTAACAGGCTCGAGAGGGGCTGAATGGGCCTCCTCCTGTTCCTGTGTAACAGGCTCGAGAGGGGCTGAATGGGCCTCCTCCTGTTCCTGTGTAACAGGCTCGAGAGGGGCTGAATGGGCCTCCTCCTGTTCCTGTGTAACAGGCTCGAGAGGGGCTGAATGGGCCTCCTCCTGTTCCTGTGCAGTTTAACCAAACAAGATGCCTTAAGACATAATGTTGACTTGCACTGAACAGTAATAGTTTCCCCAGGGTCACAGGATGGTCAATCGGACAGAACCTGACCCCCAGACACACGCGGGGATATTAGGGACAGGTGACCCCAAAGCTCGGTCAGAGAGGCTGGTTTTTAAGGAGCGTCTTAAAGGAGGAGATGGGGGATAGAGGGAGTGAGGGAGAGAGAAAGAGGGAGAGAGAGAGAGAGAGAGGGAGAGGGAGGTGGAGAGGTTTAGGGAGGGAATTCCAGAGCTCAGGGCCCACCCCCAGGCAGCTGAAGGCACGGCCGCCAATGGCGGAGCGATGGGAATCGGGGGATGCTCGAGAGGCCGGAATTGGAGGAGCACAGAGATCTCGGAGGGTTGTAGGAGGTTGCAGGGATAGGGAGGGTTGTAGAGGGCTGGAGGAGGTTACAGAGATAGAGAGGGTTGTAGGGGCTGGAGGAGGTTACAGAGATAGGGAGGGTTGTAGGGGGCTGGAGGAGGTTACAGAGATAGGGAGGGGTGTAGGGGCTGGAGGAGGTTACAGAGATAGGGAGGGTTGTAGGGGCTGGAGGCGGTTACAGAGATAGGGAGGGTTGTAGGGGCTGGAGGAGGTTACAGAGATAGGGAGGGTTGTAGGGGCTGGAGGAGGTTACAGAGATAGGGAGGGTTGTAGGGGGCTGGAGGAGGTTACAGAGATAGGGAGGGGTGTAGGGGCTGGAGGAGGTTACAGAGATAGGGAGGGTTGTAGGGGCTGGAGGCGGTTACAGAGATAGGGAGGGTTGTAGGGGCTGGAGGAGGTTACAGAGATAGGGAGGGTTGTAGGGGCTGGAGGAGGTTACAGAGATAGGGAGGGTTGTAGGGGCTGGAGCAGGTTACAGAGATAGGGAGGGTTGTAGGGGCTGGAGGAGGTTACAGAGATAGGGAGGGTTGTAGGGGCTGGAGGAGGTTACAGAGATAGGGAGGGTTGTAGGTGCTGGAGGAGGTTACAGAGATAGGGAGGGTTGTAGGGGCTGGAGGAGGTTACAGAGATAGGGAGGGTTGTAGGTGCTGGAGGAGGTTACAGAGATAGGGAGGGTTGTTGGGGCTGGAGGAGGTTACAGAGATAGGGAGGGTTGTAGGGGCTGGAGGAGGTTACAGAGATGGGGGGGTTGTAGGGGCTGGAGGAGGTTACAGAGATAGGGAGGGTTGTAGGGGCTGGAGGAGGTTACAGAGATAGGGAGGGTTGTAGGGGCTGGAGGAGGTTCCAGAGATAGAGAGGGTTGTAGGGGCTGGAGGAGGTTACAGAGATAGGGAGGGTTGTAGGGGCTGGAGGAGGTGACAGAGATAGGGAGGGTTGTAGGGGTTTGAGGAGGTTACAGAGATAGGGAGGGTTGTAGGGGTTTGAGGAGGTTACAGAGATAGGGAGGGGTGTAGGGGTTTGAGGAGGTTACAGAGATAGGGAGGGGCGTTGAGGAGGGATTTGGAAATGAGGATGTGAATTTTACCAGGGGCCAGTGTGTGTCAGCGCTCACAGGGGGTGACAGGTGAAGGGGACTCGGTGTGAGTTAGTGTGCAGGGAGAGTTATGGAGCAGAGTTATAGTGAGGTAATGTTCACGGGTTGTGGAAGGGCGACCAGGAGGGAAAAGGCCGGTTGCAGACGATGTTGGAGAGGTGAGAATACTCTGCCTTTAATCATAGGCAGCTCATCGGGCGACCCTTCTTAAAGGAGGGCCCCCCTGGGAGGGGTGCTGCTCAGAGAGAGAGATATTAGAACGTCGGAACATGTCACTCAATCATGAGGGGGTCACTGGCCGGGCCCAGCATTTATTGCCCATCCCTAATTGCCCCCTTGAGAAGGTGGGGGGTGAGCCGCCTTCTTGAGCCGCTGCAGTCCCCGTGTGGTGTAGGTACACCCACCGCGCTGTTAGGGAGGGAGTTCCAGGATTTTGACCCGGCGACAGTGAAGGAACGGCCGAATTTGTTAAAAGTTCGTAAAAAATAAGAGCCTGAGTGAGGTCATTCGGCCCCTCGATTCTGCTCCCCCATTCGATAAGATCGTGGCTGATCTGATTGTTCCTCAACTCCACTTTCCTGTCCATCCCCCTCATCACCCTCGACTCCCCCCTCGTCGATCAGAAATCTGTCTCACTCGGCCTTGAATATATTCAGTGACCCGGCCCCCACTGCTCTCTGGGGGGGGAGAGAATTCCACAGACTGACCACCCTCTGAGAGAAGAAATTCCTCCTCATCTCCGTCTTCAATGGGAGACCCCTCATTCTGAAACTGTGCCCCCCTCCTCCCCTCGTTCTAGATTCACCCCCACGAGAGGGTGGGGGGAAAGATCCCCTCAGCATCCACCCTGTCAAACCCCCTCCCCTCAGAATCTGATATGTTTCAATAAGATCACCTCTCATTCTTCTAAATTCCAATGGGGTAGAGGCCCAACCTGCTCAACCTTTCCTCATAAGACAAACCCCACTTCGTCCCAGGAATCGGCCGAGTGAACCTTCTCTGAACGGCTTCCGACGCGAGTCTGTCCCTCCTGACGTGAGGGGACCAGAACTGTCCACAGTGCCCCAGGAGCGTCCTCACCAACGCCCTGTCCAGTTGTAGCAAGACTTCCCCACTTTTATACTCCATCCCCCACCCCTCGCAATAAAGGACATTTGCCTTTCTAATCATTTGCTGCATCTGCATACCAACTAATTTGCGATTCATGGACCAGGACACCCAGATCCCTCTGCACCGCAGTGTTCTGCAGTCTCTCTCTCCATTTCAATACTATCCTGCTTCTCTATTCTTCCTGCCAAAGTGGACAAGTTCACATTTTCCCATGTTACACTCCGCCTGCCAAATGTTTGCCCATTTAACCCATCAATAACTCCTTTCAGACTCTTTGAATCCTCCTCACAACTTACTTTCCTACCTATCTCTGTATCATCCACAAATCTGTCTACAACACAGTGAGACCCTTTCCCCCAAGTCACTCATATAGATTGTAAGTAGCTGAGGCCCCAGCACTGACCCAGCGCTCCACTAGATACTCTTTGCCAACCCGAAAATGACCCATTTATCCCGACTCCGCTTCCTGTTATTTAGCCCTCTATCCATGCTAATAGGCCACCCCTGACACCTTGAACTCTTACCTTGCACAGTAACCTTTGACGTTGCACCTTATCAAATTCGTTTGGAAATCTAAAAGCACCACATCTTCTGGTTCCCCTTTATCAACCCTGCTTGGTACATCCTCAAAGAGCTCTCATAAACCTGTCAGAGGCGATATCCCTTTCACAAAACCATGGTGACTCTGCCCGATTGTGTTATGATTTTCGAAATGTCCTGCTTCTACCTCCCGAACTTTCCCAGTGACGGATGTTTGATTAACTGGCTTATAGTTTCCTGCTATCTGTCTCCCTCCTTTCTGGATTAACGGAATTATAGACTCATAAACTCATCGATGTTTACAGCGCAGAAGGAGGCCATTCAGCCCGTCATGTCTGCACTGGTCAACCAAGATCTGACTACGCTAATCCCATAGTCCAGCGCTTGGCCCACAGCCCTGGAGGCTACGGCAATGCAAGTGAATATCTAAATACTTCTTAAATGTTATGAGAGTTTCTGACTCAACCACCCTCTCAGGCAGTGAGTTCCAGACTCCCGCCACCCTCTGGGTGAAAAAATTTCTCCTCAACTCCCCTCTTAGCTTTCTACCTCTTACCTTAAACCTATGCCCCCTGGTTATTGACCCCTCTACTATTGGGAAAAGTGCCTTTCTATCCACCCTATCTATGCCCCTGATAATCTTACACACCTCCTATCAGGTCCCCTCTCAACCTTTGCTGCTCCAAGGAAACCAACCCCAGCCTATCCAACCTTTCCTCATAGCTCAGACCCTCCAGCCCAAGGCAGCCTCCTGGTCAATCTCCTCTGCGGCGCAGTCACATCCTTCCCATAAAGTGGGCGACCAGGACTGCACGCGGTACTCCAGTTGTGGCCTAACCAGCGTTTGATACAGCCCCAACCACCCCCCCACCACCCCTTTGCTCTCGTATTCTACGCCTCGGCCTCACCAAGCCAAGAGTTTCAGAAGACGACGACCGAGGCCCATCGTTATCGCTTCCGGCCACTTTCTTCGGAGATGCGGGGCCAGTAGGCCCGAGGGACTTCGGTCAGCCTTTGGCTTGCGTGGCCAGAGTTTTACACGACCCTCGCCACGGGCAGGACCCGAACGGGCGTAAACTTGCGCGAGACGGCGTCGGGCGAGCGTCCTGAGGCCGCTGGGCGCTCAGGCGATCTTTCGCTAAAGCTGGACGAGCGCCCCGTCCGCGATTAAGCTCGATAGAGCGGCCCGGTTGTCCGCCATTTCTCGAGGCCCGTCCGGCCTTAAGGGGACCCGTTAATCGGCCGGCCGGCGTGGAATCGCGGTCAGAGGGCCAATCGCGCGCTCCCGGCCTTCAGGCCCGTCAGACTTCCCGGTGCCTTTTCCCCAGTGACCACGGTCGTTTGGAAGTTCCTCCCTCCCCGGGGTGGTCTTTGCGTCTTCTACTGTGTGAAAAGGTATGAAGTAATTGTTCATAGCCCCCGTCGTCTCTCCAATTCCACCCCCTCCCCTCCCCCCAACCCCGTGAATTCCCCAGTCTCACCCTCTAAGGCGTTAATTCCCAACAATTGTACATTGAGAGTCTGAAGTGAGCCCACACCTTGAAACAGGCTCATCGAAACAGCAAAGCAAAGTCACCGGCTCTCCCAGTTCGTCCCAGACACCCAGGTGTACACCCTGTTACAATGACTCCATAAACCTTCCCTAATTATGCTTAATTACCAATTTAAGGCATGCATTTGATTGCAGAACAAGTTCAACATTAACAGAAGGGACCAACGCTCACTTTAGCTACTCTCCTCCTTTGTATGTACTTGCAGAAGCTTTTACTGTGTTTTCATGTGTGTTGCCAACTTCCTCACGTACTCCAGTTTCACCCTCTCTCATTGTCTTCCTTTGCTGGTTTAAGATGTTCCCAATCGCCTGGAACACCACCAACCTTTGCAGCTTTGTGCATCTTTCCTCTCAATTTGGTACCATCCTTAATTTCCTGGGCATCCTTCTTGCCGAGTCTTTCTTCCTCAGTTGAATGTGTCTTTTGTTAAGAGCTATGAAATATCTCCTTGAATGCCTGCCACTGCGTCTCGGCTGTCTTACCTTATAACCTCTTTTCCCATTCCACTGAAGCCAACTCTGCCCCCTCAGGCCCTGGTAATTGACTTTATTTCAGTTTAAGACACTGGTCTGAGACCCAAATTTCTCACCCTCAAACTGAATGTGAAATCCTGTTATGTTATGATCACTCTTACATAGAGGCTCCTTTACTATGAGGTTATTAAATAATCCAGTCTCATTACACAACACCAGGTCTAAAATAGCCCGTTTCCCGATTGGTTACAGAATGTATTGCCCCAACAAACTGCCCCGAGCACACTCCATGAACTCATCCTCCCGGCTACTTCTGGCAATTTGGTTCATCCAATCTATATGAAGATTAAAATCTTCCACAATTATTGCAGTTCCTTTCTTATAAGCCTCCGCTATTTCTCGATTTATACTGTGTCCTACAGTGTGGCAACTGTCAGGGGGCCGATAGACCAATTCCACCAGTGACTTCCTCCCTTTGCTTTTTTCTTATTGATCTTCTGAGCCAAGATCATTTCTCACTCCTGAGCTGACCTCATCCTTTATTAACAGAGCCACCCCACCTCCTTCTACTTTCTTCCTGCCCTTCTGAAATCTCAAAATACCCTTGAATATGCCGTTTGGAATTTCCAAATACACCACGTCCACAGGTTCCCCTTTATCCATCTTGCTCGCGACACCCTCAACAACCTCTGGTGAATTTGAGCGTCGCCGAGGGAAAGGAGACGGCGGCCGGTCTGCGGGTGTTCGGCTTCCCGGTGGCGGTGCGGGGGGGGTGGGGGTTTGCCGAGGGGGCGGACTGACACCCTGCCGTCCGCCCGCAGGGGCCGCGAGATGGAGAAGTTCCAGGTGGCGGTCAACGTGGAGGCCGGGGGCCGCGCCGACTTCGCGCTGAGCTACGAGGAGCTGCTGCTGCGGCGGCTGGGCCGCTACGAGCTGGCGCTCAGCGTCCGGCCCCGCCAGGTGGTGGGCAACCTGACCGTCGAGGTGGTCATCGCCGAGAGGACCGGCATTGAGTACGTGGAGGTGCTCCCACTCCGGACCAGCGAGCTGCTGGACAACAGGCTGAAAGGTGAGGGGGAGGGCGTGCGGGGCGGAGAGAGGAGTGGGGGGAGGGTGGGGGTGGGCGGGTACACAGCAGAGGGGGAGGGGGGCAGGGGATTGGGAGGGAGGACTTGACCTTTGACCCACGGCCATTTTGAAGCCTCAGGCCTCCTGCTGACAGGCCTGAGCAGGCCGCGTTGGCGGAGGTCGAGAGGGCCCCTGATTTTTTTTTTTCTTCATAAGTCGCTCCTCCACCTTCCCCTCCGCAACCCAACCCACCCCCCCGTTCCCCGCCCCTGACAAACGTTACTCGGGACCAGCCCCTGCTGGGCCTCTTCGCCTCCCTCGCAAGTGGGTCTACGCAGGTTCTGAGTGGGATCCACCCCAAAATGGCCGTCAGGGATCCCCCTCGCCCGGCCTCCATGGCGAAAAATACACGGGAACAGGAGGAGGCCCATTCAGCCCCCCTCCTCAAGCCTGTTACCCAGGAATAGGAGGAGGCCCATTCAGCCCCTCTCGAGCCTGTTACACAGGGACAGGAGGAGGCCCATTCAGCCCCTCTCGAGCCTGTGACACAGGAACAGGAGGAGGCCCATTCAGCCCCTCTCGAGCCTGTTACACAGGGACAGGAGGAGGCCCATTCAGCCCCTCTCGAGCCTGTTACACAGGGACAGGAGGAGGCCCATTCAGCCCCTCTCGAGCCTGTTACACAGGGACAGGAGGAGGCCCATTCAGCCCCTCTCGAGCCTGTTACACAGGGACAGGAGGAGGCCCCATTCAGCCCCCTCTCGAGCCTGTTACACGGGAACAGGAGGAGGCCCATTCAGCCCCCTCCTCGAGCCTGTTACACAGGAACAGGAGGAGGCCCATTCAGCCCCCTCCTCGAGCCTGTTACACAGGAACAGGAGGAGGCCCATTCAGCCCCTCTCGAGGCTGTTACACAGGAACAGGAGGAGGCCCATTCAGCCCCTCTCGGGCCTGTTACACAGGAACAGGAGGATGCTCTCTTGGGGGGGTGTCGGGCGGTGGTGGGGGTGGCGGGAGGTGGTCTGTCGCGGGAATCGTCCCCCCCTGGTTGGGGATGAGGGCAGGCTGACTCTTGCTGGGTGCAACCTGATGCTCTTCCACCTCCCCCCCTCCCCAGGAACGCAGGACGTGCTGAAGTCCACCACGGTCGAGCGGACCACCACCTGCGCCCGGGTCTGCTTCACCCCCAGCCCCGAACAGCAGGCCCTGTACTCCAGCCAGGGGATCCAAGGAGACTTTGTGGTCCGTTATGCTGTCCACATGGCCGATCTCATCGGGGACGTACAGGTCAGTGGGGGGGGAGGGGGAAGGCGAGTGGTGGGAAGGACGGAGGAGGCTGAGGGAGGAGGAGGGCGGACGAGGGAAGCCGGGGGGAGTACGCGGAGAAAGGGAGCCGAGCCGCAATTTATTTGGTCAAACTCCGATCGTGTCGATGCTCACAGTGAATAGGCCGGAACACAGGGACTGGAGGAGGCCCATTCAGCCCCTTCTTGAGCCTGTTACACCACCTTCTTCTCAAGGGGCAATAAATGGTGGTCTAGACAACATTGTCCACACCCCATGAATGAATTTTTTAAAAATGTGTGTGTGTCTAAGTGTGCATGCGTGTGGGGGAGTGTGTGCTTCTGTGTCTATGTGTGTCAGTGTGTGTGTGTATTTCTGGGTGTCTATGTGAGTGTTTGTGTATTTCTGTGGGTGTGAATATGTGTGTGCGTGTGTCAGTGTGTGTGTGTGTGTGTATGTGTGTGTGTATTTCTGCGTGTCTGTATTTCTTTGTCTATGTGTGTGTGCCTGTGAATTTCTGTGACTGTATGTGTGTGTATGTGTGTGTGTGTTTATGTGTATGTGTGTGTGTCTATGCGTGTGTCTATGTGTGTGTCTGTGTGTGTGTGTGTCCATGTGTGTGTGTGTGTGTATGTGTGTGTGTGTGTGTGTGTGTCTGTGTGTGTGTGTGTCTGTGTGTGTGTGTGTGTCCGTGTGTGTGTGTATGTGTGTGTGTGTGTATGTGTGTGTGTGTGTGTCTGTGTGTGTGCATGTGTATGTGTGTGTGTATGTGTGTGTGTCTATGTGTGTGTCTGTGTGTGTGTGCCTGTGTGTGTGTGTGTGTGTCCATGTGTGTGTGTGTCTGTGTGTGTGTGTCTGTGTGTGTGTGTGTCTGTGTGTGTGTGTGTGTGTCCGGGTGTGTGTGTGTATGTGTGTGTGTCCGTGTGTGTGTGTGTATGTGTGTGTGTGTGTGTGTGCATGTGTATGTGTGTGTATGTGTGTGTCTATGTGTGTGTGTGTGTCTATGTGTGTGTGTGTGTCTGTGTCTGTGTGTGTGTATGTGTGTGTCTGTGTGTGTGTGGATGTGTGTGTGTGTGTGTGTGAGTGTGTGTGTTTGTGTGTGTGTGAGAGAGTGTGTGTGTGTGGACGTGTGTGTCTGTGTGTGTGTTTGTGTGTGTGTGAGAGTGTGTATGTGTGTGTCTGTGTGTGAGTGAGAGTGTGTGTGTGTTTGTGTGTGTGTGTATTTCTGTGTGAGCATGTCTACCTTCCTTAGTTTTAGGACTGTCCTCAGCTACAACAGCCCCACATGGTTGCACATCCTGGTCCCCCCAACTCTCTCTCTCTCTCTCTCTCTCCGCCGAGACTCGATCCCCGAACTGTGCGGGAGGGACAGGTCGAGAAGGACAGAGCCGGGACAGGGGGCGGGAGGGGGGTGGTGGGGAATGGGGCGAATGGGACGCGGGCAGGCGGAGGGTGGGGGTGTGTATGTCAGGGTGGAGGGGGGTGGGTGGGGGAGGCGAGCTGAGCTGCCTAACTCTGGCCAACCACTGGGATGAAAGAGCCTATTGTGGCAGCAAAAGGTTGCAGGTTGTTTTTGGCAAGTGGTTCACGGCTTTGAAGCTGGCCCAGCTTCGCCTGCCTTCGCACGCAGACTGGGCATCCTGTTTTTCCAACACACTCGCAGCCCAGTGCACAATCGCCATTTGTAGTCGGACCTCTCCGCACCCCTCGCGCACAGAGCCAGGTCCCTTTCCAAAGCACCACACTTCAATCGAGATTCAAGGATAACAGCCCTTACCTTCGAAGAAAAGAAACAGGGTCTCTGTGAGGTTAAATCTGGAAGAGCCAGCGCTTGGATCTCTGCCGTTAGGGCCTCTGTGGGAAAGCAGCGCGGCATCACTGGAAAGGAAGTGTGTCACGTGGTCCAGCCTTGCTTCCACTTGTGAGCAGAACACAGCGCGCACTGACCCTCCGACAGTGCGGCGCTCCCTCAGCACTGACCCTCTGACAGTGCGGCGCTCCCTCAGCACTGACCCTCTGACAGTGCGGCGCTCCCTCAGCACTGACCCTCCGACAGTGCGGTGCTCCCTCAGCACTGACCCTCCCACAGTGCGGCACTCCCTCAGCACTGACCCTCCCACAGTGCGGTGCTCCCTCAGCACTGACCCTCTGACAGTGCGGCGCTCCCTCAGCACTGACCCTCCGACAGTGCGGTGTTCCCTCAGCACTGACCCTCCCACAGTGCGGTGCTCCCTCAGCACTGACCCTCCCACAGTGCGGCGCTCCATCAGCACTGACCCTCCGACAGTGCGGTGCTCCCTCAGCACTGACCCTCCCACAGTGCGGCGCTCCCTCAGCACTGACCCTCCCACAGTGCGGCGCTCCCTCAGCGCTGACCCTCCGACAGCGCGGCGCTCCCTCAGCACTGACCCTCCGACAGTGCGGCGCTCCCTCAGCACTGACCCTCCGACAGTGTGACGCTCCCTTAGCACTGACCCTCCGACAGTGCGGCGCTCCCTCAGCACTGACAACAGTGGGGAGTGTCGGGCCTGGATTCCCAGAGCGTGAGTATGCGGACTGGAGTCTCGAATGTGTGACCTTCCACTCAAGAGGCGAGAACGAGACTCATCGAAGGATGAATGTGGATGATAAATTTTTTAACCAGTTCTGGTGTAAAAGGCTATCGATTAAGACTCTCCCTCTCTCCCCAGACCTTCAATGGCTATTTTGTTCACTACTTCGCCCCAACCACTTTGCCTGTCGTATCCAAGAGCGTGGTCTTTGTCATAGATATCAGTACATCGATGATTGGAAGAAAGATCAGACAGGTACATCTGCAAAGTATTTCAACTCATGTCAACCTGCATTTATATAGTACCTGTAACCTAGTAAACCATTCCCCAGGTCACCCCACGGCAGTGACTAGTCGGGTACCACAGGGGTCGGCGCTGGGACCCGAGCTGTTCACAATATATTTTAATGATTTAGACGAGGGAACTAAATGTAATACCTCCAAATTTTGCAGATGAGACAAAGCTGGGTGGGAGGGTGAGCTGTGAGGAGGATGCAGAGATGCTTCAGTGTGATTTGGACAAGCTGAGTGAGTGGGCAAATGCATGGCAGATGCAGTATCATGTGGATCAATGTGAGGTTATCCACTTTGGTAGCAAATACAGGAAGGCAGATTATTATCTGAATGGCTATACATTGAGAGAGGGGAATGTGCAACGAGATCTGGGTGTCCTCGTACACCAGTCGCTGAAGGTAAGCATTGCAGGTGGTAAAGAAGGCAAATGGTATGTTGGCCTTCATAGCCAGAGGATTCGAGTACCGGAACAGGGATGTCTTGCTGCAATTGTACAGGGCCTTGGTGAGACCACACCTGGAATATTGCGTGCAGTTTTGGTCTCCTTATCTGAGGAAGGATGTTCTTGCTATAGAGGGAGTGCAGCGAAGATTTACCCGACTGATTCCTGGGATGGCGGGACTGACATATGAGGAGAGATTGAGTCGGTTGGGATTATATTCGCTGGAGTTCAGAAGAATGAGGGTGGGGGGGATCTCATAGAAACCTATAAAATTCTAACAGGACTAGACAGGGTAGATGCAGGAAGGATGTTCCCGATGGTGGGGGAGTCCAGAACCAGGGGTCACAGTCTGAGGATATGGGGTAGACCATTGAGGACTGAGATGAGGAGAAATTTCTTCACCCAGAGAGTGGTGAGCCTGTGGAATTCGTTACCACAGAAAGGAGTTGAGGCCAAAACATTGTATGTTTTCAAGAAGGAGTTAGATATAGATCTTGGGGAGAAAGGGATCGAAGGATATGGGGAGAAAGCGGGGAGCAGGCTATTGAGTTGGATGATCAGCCATGATCATAATGAATGGCGGAGCAGGCTCGAAGGGCCGAATGGCCTTCTCCTGCTCCTAGTTTCTGTGTTTCTATGTAAATCAGACAGAACCTGACCCAAAGCCACACGCGGGGATATTAGGGACAGGTGACCAAAAGCTCGGTCAAACAGGTCAGTTTTTAAGGAGCGTCTTAAAGGAGAGAGAGAGAGAGAGAGAGACAGAGAGAGAGAGAGAGAGAGAGAGAGGTGGAGGGGTTTAGGGAGGGAATTCCAGAGCTCAGGGCCCCCCAGGTAGCTGAAGGCACGGCCGCCAATGGCGGAGCGATGGGAATCGGGGGATGCTCGAGAGGCCGGAATTGGAGGAGCGCAGAGATCTCGGAGGGTTGTAGGAGGTTACAGAGATAGGGAGGGTTGTAGGAGGTTACAGAGATAGGGAGGGTTGTAGGTGCTGGAGGAGGTTACAGAGATAGGGAGGGGTGTAGGGGCTGGAGGAGGTTACAGAGATAGGGAGGGGTGTAGGGGCTGGAGGAGGTTACAGAGATAGGGAGGGGTGTAGGGGCTGGAGGAGGTTACAGAAATAGGGAGGGGTGTAGGGGCTGGAGGAGGTTACAGAGATAGGGAGGGTTGTAGGGGCTGGAGGAGGTTACAGAGATAGGGAGGTTTGTAGGGGCTGGAGGAGGTTACAGAGATAGGGAGGGGTGTAGGGGCTGGAGGAGGTTACAGAGATAGGGAGGGGTGTAGGGGTTGGAGGAGGTTACAGAGATAGGGAGGGGTGTAGGGGTTGGAGGAGGTTACAGAGATAGGGAGGGGTGTAGGGGCTGGAGGAGGTTACAGAGATAGGGAGGGGTGTAGGGGTTGGAGGAGGTTACAGAGATAGGGAGTGTTGTAAGGGCTGGAGGAGGTTACAGAGATAGGGAGGGGTGTAGGGGCTGGAGGAGGTTACAGAGATAGGGAGGGTTGTACGGGCTGGAGGAGGTTACAGAGATAGGGAGGGTTGTAGAGGCTGGAGGAGGTTACAGAGATAGGGAGGGTTGTAGGGGCTGGAGGAGGTTACAGAGAAAGGGAGGGGTGTAGGGGCTGGAGGAGGTTACAGAGATAGGGAGGGGTGTAGGGGTTGGAGGAGGTTACAGAGATAGGGAGGGGTGTAGGGGCTGGAGGAGGTTACAGAGATAGGGAGGGTTGTAGGGGCTGGAGGAGGTTACAGAGATTGGGAGGGTTGTGGGGTTGGAGGAGGTTACAGAGATAGGGAGGGTTGTGGGGTTGGAGGAGGTTACAGAGATAGGGAGGGTTGTGGGGTTGGAGGAGGTTACAGAGATAGGGAGGGTTGTGGGGTTGGAGGAGGTTACAGAGATAGGGAGGGGTGTAGGGGTTGGAGGAGGTTACAGAGATAGGGAGGGGGTTTGGGGAGGAACATTTTTTCTGTGATTGGACTCCCAATGGAACTTGCTTTTCAGACAAAGGAAGCGATGGACACCATCCTGAGTGACCTTCGACCTGACGACGATTTTAACATTATCACCTTCTCAGACATCATTGAGGTGTGGAAGGTGAACCAGTCTACACAAGCCACCAAACAGAACGTGCAGAAGGCCAAGGAATACATCAACATGATTGTTCCCTCCGGGTGTAAGTGGACACAGTCCCCCTCATTTCACTGAGGGATTTCTCCGAGCTTGTGACAGGCACCTGTCTGTCTCTGTCCATTACTAGCTCTCTTCCTTCTCTCTGTCTGTCTCTCTCTGTCCATTAGTATCTCTCTTTTCTCTCTGTCTCTCTCCCTCTGTCCTTTATTATCTCTCTTCTCTCTCTCTGTCTCTCTCTACCCCATCTTTCCATTAATATCTCCCTTCTCTCTCTCTCTGTCTCGCTCTCTCTGTCTGCTAGAATCTCTCTTCTCTCTCTGTCTGTTTCTCTCTCTATCCATTAGTATCTCTCTTCTCTCTCTCGCTGTCTGTCCCTCTCTCTGTCTGTTAGTTCCTCTCTTCTCTCTCTCTGTCTGTCTCTTTCTCTCTCTCTCTGTTCGTTAGTATCTCTCTTCTCTTTCTCCGTCTGTCTCTTTCTCTGTCCATTGGTATCTCTCATCTCGCTCTCTCTGTCCGTCAGTGTCTCGCTTCTCTCTCTCTGTCTGTCTCTTTCTCTGTCCATTATTATCTCTTCTCTCTCTCTCTGCCCGTTGGTATCACTCTTCTCTCTCTCTGTCTGTCTCTCTCTCTCTCTCTGTCTCTCTCTCTGTCTCTCTCTGCCTCTGTCTCTCTCTCTCTGTCTCTCTCCATCTCTCCCTCTCTCTCTCTGTCTCTCTCTCTCTGTCTCTCTCCATCTCTCCCTCTCTCTCTCTGTCTCTCTTTCTCTCTGTCTCTCTCTCTGTCTCTGTCTCCCTCCCTACCTCTCTTTCCTTCCTCCCTGTTTTCCTCCCTCTCTCCATCTGCGTTCCCCCTTTTGCCCTCCATCCCTGGCACTGACGTTCGGCACCTCTTCCCCCCCTCCCCCCCCCCACACAGGGACCGACATCAACGGGGCTCTGCTGGCGGCGGCCAAGGTCTTCCACGGTGACGGCCGCTCGGGGCCTGGCGGTCAGGCCGGGGGAGGAGAGGCCAGGACCAAGGTGCCGCTGATTATCTTCCTGACCGACGGGGAGCCGACCGCGGGGGTCACCTCGACCGGCGCCATCGTCGGCAACGCCAGGGAGGCCATGCGGGGCTCCCTGTCCCTCTTCTGCTTGGGCTTCGGCGACGACGTGGACTTCCCCCTGCTCCAGCGGCTCGCGCTGGACAACCGGGGCGTGGCCCGGCGCATCTACGAGGACGCGGACGCCAACCTCCAGCTCAAGGGCTTCTATGACGAGGTGGCCAGCCCCCTCCTCTTCGACGTGCAGCTCGAGTACCTCGACAACCGGGTGGAGAACCTGACCGGGGCCCGGTTCCCCACCTTCTTCAATGGCTCGGAGCTGGTGGTGGCCGGGAGGCTGAGGGGCCCGCCGGGCCGGGCCCTCCGGGTGCGCCTGCAGGCCTCAGGCTCCGCCGAGGCCCTGGAGCTGGAGAACGAGGTGCGGCTCAACGAGACGGGGCCCGGCCCCCGGTGCCCCCAGGCGGCGGCGGCGGGGGCCGAGGGCTTCGTCCAGAGGCTCTGGGCCTACCACACCATCCGGGGGCTCCTGCAGGCCCGGCTGCAGACGGACGACGCCGAGGGCCGCAGGCTCCTGCGGGAGAGGGCCGTCGCCCTGGCGCTCAAGTACAACTTCGTGACCCCGCTGACCTCCCTGGTGGTCGTCAGGCCCGCCGACCGGGCGGGGCCTACCCGGCCAGCCGCCGTCGCCGTCGCCGGGACCCCCCGCCCCCCGGCGCCCGCCGGCACCCCGGCCCAGGGCCCCGCCCCGTCGCCTGGCAGCCCGCCGGCCTCGCCCGGGGGCGGGGAGCCCGCCGCCCTCGGCGCGCCCCCGCCGCCGGCAGCCGGCCGAACCGCGACCGGGCCGGCGCCGCCCGTCCACGGGACCTCCAGGCTGCAGGACGCCAGGATGCTGCAGGCCGCCAGTAAGCAGCGCATGCGCGCGCGCGCCCGCTAGAGCTGCCGTGGTGTGGTGTGAGCAGGGGCATTGCCAAAGGTGGCGGGGGGGTGGGTGAGGGGGGGGGAGGCAGCCATATTGTCACTGGACTAGCATCCTAGAGACCCAGGATATTGCTCCCGGGGTCTTGGGTTCGAATCCCGCCACAGCAGATGGTCAAATTCAATAAAGGTCTGGAACAAAATTATGACCATGAAACCAAGAGGAAAAAAACTCCATTTGGTTCACTAATGAGGTCGTCCTTACCCGGTCTGGCCTACGTGTGGCTCCAGACCCCGCAGCCTTAAAAATGCCCCCCCCACCCCACCGAAGCGGCCTAGCCAACCTCCAGGGGGCAATTGGGGGATGGGCAACGCGTTTTTGCCCAGCCAGTGACGCCCACATCCCAGGAAGGAATTTAAAAATGAAAACCCAACGGCCTTGACCATCGTGGGCACAAGGCCCACAAATGCTTTGCCCCCGCTGTTGTCCAGAACCTGGCCAATCTCCCGGCGGTCAGAATGGGCACCATGCTCAAAGCTTAGTCCGTCCCCAGGGGTGCCACCTTGTCCTAAGTCCAGCTAGCCCAGTAGCCATGCCAAAAGATCGGGGGAGTCCCCGTATCCGGGATATCACCTGGTTAGGCACCTTGACTCACAGGGGACAGGCCCCTCAAGTAGACAGGGCCAGGGGAGTGCGTCTCAGTTCCATGGGCCTCACCACCACCCAGATCATTACAGACACAGAGGATTTTCTTTTATATTCTTTCGTGGGGCGTGGGCTTCGCCGGCCGGGCCTAGCAGTTGATGCCCATCCCTAATTGCCCCCTTGAGAAGGTGGGTGGGTGAGCCGCCTTCTTGAGCCGCTGCAGTCCCCGTGTGGTGTAGGTACACCCACCGCGCTGTTAGGGAGGGAGTTCCAGGATTTTGTCCCTGTGGTGTAGGTACACCCACTGTGCTGTTAGGGAGGGATTTCCAGGATTTTGTCCCCTGTGGTGTAGGTACACCCACCGCACTGTTAGGGAGGGAGTTCCAGGATTTAGACCCAGCCACAGTGAAGGAACGGCCGATATATTCCCAAGTCGGGATGGTGAGTGGCTCAGAGGGGAACTTGCAGGTGGTGGGTGTTCCCCATGTGTCTGCTGCCCTTGTCCTTCTAGGTGGGTAGAGGTGGTGGGTTTGGGCGGCGCTGTCGAAGGAGCCTTGGCGAGTTGCTGCAGTGCATCTTGTAGATGGTACACACACACTGCTGCCCCTGTGCGTCGGTGGTGAAGGGAGTGAATATTTGCGGCCTGAAATGACAATGGAAGCAGGTTCAGTCGTAGCTTTCAAAATGGAATTGGATCATTGTTTTTACAGGGCTATGGGGAAAGAGTAGGGAAGGGACTGGGGGTTGGGGGTGGTGGTGGGTGGAATTAAGTGAATCGGTCTACCAAAGGACCAGCTCAGGCTCGATGGGTTGAATGGCCTCCCTCTGTGCAATAGTTTCCTTCCAATTCCATGCCTTTTCATTTTTGTTAACAGTCTCTCATGTGGAACTTTGTCCAAAGCCTTCTGCAAGTTCATCTAACTAACATCCCCACCCAACCCAGATGGCTGTCTCTATCGTGGGTCAATTTGATGTTTTTTTCATATGTATATATAACCTCTGTGGACCCTCAGCATTTGAACGTTCATTATTGTTTTATTGCCAACAGAGATAACTTTACGATCAAAACCAGACACTAATTATTATGGTAAGTAAGCGTGGGTGAAGTTTGCCAGTGGTAAGTCAACTCAATAATCAGGTATGAGTCTTACAGCTCACACTACTGGGAATAAACCAACAAAAGACACTGCGTCCCTGAAGGCAAGGGGGAGAGTCTGCGACTGTACAAAGATGTCACATTCCCCGATGACTGTATCTAACCCCGTGCTGTACCTGTCCTGTGAGTGTTTGATGGGGACGGTGTAGAGGGAGCTTTACTCTGTATCTAACCCCGTGCTGTACCTTTCCTGTGAGTGTTTGATGGGGACAGTGTAGAGGGAGCTTTACTCTGTATCTGACCCCGTGCTGTACCTGTCCTGGGAGTGTTTGATGGGGACGGTGTAGAGGGAGCTTTACTCTGTATCTAACCCCGTGCTGTACCTGTCCTGGGAGTGTTTGATGGGGACGGTGTAGAGGGAGCTTTACTCTGTATCTAACCCCGTGCTGTACCTGTCCTGGGAGTGTTTGATGGGGACAGTGTAGAGGGAGCTTTACTCTGTATCTAACCCCGTGCTGTACCTGTCCTGGGAGTGTTTGATGGGGACGGTGTAGAGGGAGCTTTACTCTGTATCTAACCCCGTGCTGTACCTGTCCTGGGAGTGTTTGATGGGGACGGTGTAGAGGGAGCTTTACTCTGTATCTAACCCCGTGCTGTACCTGTCCTGTGAGTGTTTGATGGGGACAGTGTAGAGGGGGCTTTACTCGGTATCTAACCCTATGCTGTACCTGTCCTGGGAGTGTTTGATGGGGACGGTGTAGAGGGAGCTTTACTCTGTATCTGACCCCGTGCTGTACCTGTCCTGGGAGTGTTTGATGGGGACGGTGTAGAGGGAGCTTTACTCTGTATCTAACCCCGTGCTGTACCTGTCCTGGGAGTGTTTGATGGGGGACGGTGTAGAGGGAGCTTTACTCTGTATCTAACCCCGTGCTGTACCTGTCCTGGGAGTGTTTGATGGGGACAGTGTAGAGGGAGCTTTACTCTGTATCTAACCCCGTGCTGTACCTGTCCTGGGAGTGTTTGATTGGAACAGTGTCGAGGGAGCTTTACTCTGTATCTAACCCCGTGCTGTACCTGTCCTGGGAGTGTTTGATGGGGATGGTGTAGAGGGAGCTTTACTCTGTATCTAACCCCATTCTCAGGGAAAGTGGTCTCCCTTAGAAGATGGAGATGAGGAGGAATTTGTTCTCACAGGGGGTGGTCAGTCTGTGGAATTCTCTCCCCCCCAGAGAGCAGTGGGGGCCGGGTCACTGAATACATTGAAGGGCGAGTTATACAGATTACTGATCGACGAGGGAGTCGAGGGTTATTGCGGGTGTGAGGGGGCCGGACAGGAAAGTGGAGTCGAGGCCACAATCCGATCAGTTGTGATCTTATTGAATGGGGGAGAAGCCTCGAGGGGCCGAATGGCCTACTGCAGCCCACACTTCTTGTATTCTTATTCTCTTATATGTGATCTGGAACAAGCTGCCTGAAAGGGCGGTCAAAGCAGATTGAGCAGTAACTTTCAAAACCGAATTGGATAATTTCACTGAAGGGGCTATGGGAAAGAGCAGGGGGTCTGGGACGCAGAATTAAGTGATTCGCACTCCCAAGGGGCCAGCACAGGCACGATGGGGTGAATGGCCTCATTCTGTGCAACAATTTGCCGACAATTCTGTGCCCTCTCATTTTGGTTAACAGCCTCTCATGTGGAACTTTGTCAAAAGCCTTCTGGAATTTCACCAACTAACATCCACCCAACACTAGGGTAATGACAAATGGCCAAGGCTATCGTGATTCAATTTGATGCTTATTCCTTGCTCAATGTAACCTCTGGAGACTCCCAGCATTTGTATGTTCATTATTGTCTTATTCCCAACAGATGAACGTGTAGAATTCGTTTTAGACTCTGAACCTGTACCAGTAGATGGAGCCTCTGATTATTATGGTAAGTAAATGTAGAGGGAGCTTTACTCTGTATCTAACCCCGTGCTGTACCTGTCCTGGGAGTGTTTGATGGGGACAATGTAGAGGGAGCTTTACTCTGTATCTAACCCCGTGCTGTACCTGTCCTGGGAGTGTTTGATGGGGACAGTGTAGAGGGGGCTTTACTCTGTATCTAACCCCGTGCTGTACCTGTCCTGGGAGTGTTTGATGGGGACAGCGTAGAGGGAGCTTTAATCTGTATCTAACCCCGTGCTGTACCTGTCCTGGGAGTGTTTGATGGGGACAGTGTAGAGGGAGCTTTACTCTGTATCTAACCCTGTGCTGTACCTGTCCTGGGGGTGTTTGATGGGGACAGTGTAGAGGGAGCTTTACTCTGTATCTAACCCTGTGCTGTACCTGTCCTGGGAGTGTTTGATGGGGACGGTGTAGAGGGAGCTTTACTCTGTATCTAACCCCGTGCTGTACCTGTCCTGGGAGTGTTTAATGGGGACTGTGTAGAGGGAGCTTTACTCTGTATCTAACCCCGTGCTGTACCTGTCCTGGGAGTGTTCGATGGGGACAGTGTAGATGGAGCCAGATCACATGTCGGCGTGTTGCCCGGTACATTGGCCGTTTATCCCAGCAATTGGCTGATCGAATCAATCAACCCGTTGCTTCCTTTGTCCGTGGTAGGCAGAGCAGAGACTGTCCACAAGCGGCTCACGCTCAGAAAACCTAATACAAAACGTCCGCTGTTAGGTGTGAATCCACGATCGAGCGACAACTATTGCACAATCCTGAGTGCGCTAGGAGCTACGAAGAGAACCAGTTTAAGATAATCGGCCTAGCTCATTTATGCTCGCTCGAGTTGACATCCAATCATACAGAAGGACCCGTGCTGTGCGAACAAGTGTAATATGTTGAAGGATTGCACCGTTTATTTTTTTTTTAATCCCCCGGCAACCTTGGGGAGCCCAATAGATCGCTGGCGCTTACTCCGTGCCAATGCCCTGGCCGCTCAGAGCCGAATCGCCCACCTATCAGCGCCATTCCCTCCTCTTCGTACACATAGCGGTGTGTCTTTGAAATTTTTTTATTCTTGTGTTTGTCCTGATGAGTGCGGGGGCAAAAGATTCCATGGCACGGCGCCTTTCTCAGTGCACTTAAACGTTCTGCGGGAGCGAGCGGCCATTAACACCTGAATTTCGCTCATCTTGTTACAGCTGGTGACCTCGACTGGGACGCCGTAGACAAGAGGACATGGGTAAGAGTTGGTGGATCTGCGATATGTTTGGCGTGCGCGTGACCTTTCACCCCATGACCCTGACTGGATGAGGAGCCAGGCTGGTGGGGGGGTAACTCCACATCATTGCTCGGCGTCGGCTGGGGTTTGTCCCAGGCTATCTCAATCGGACTCCAGAGGTACTGCAGCAGAAACCGGTCAAACTAGGAGCATATTGTCACCATCTTGTCTGGTCAGTCCAACCCAGAGTAGAGTTTCGCTTAAAACAAGGGGGATGAGAGGGTCCTACGTCGGTGATGGTTAGAGCACATTGATTGAACAGTGTAGAGGGAGCTTTACTCTGTATCTAACTCCGTGCTGTACCTGTCCTGGGAGTGTTTGATGGGGACGGTGTAGACGGAGCTTTACTCTGTATCTAACCCCGTGCTGTACCTGTCCTGGGAGTGTTTGATGGGGACGGTGTAGAGGGAGCTTTACTCTGTATCTAACCCCGTGATGTACCTGTCCTGGGAGTGTTTGATGGGGACAGTGTAGAGGGAGCTTTACTCTGTATCCAACCCCGTGCTGTACCTGTCCTGGGAGTGTTTGATGGGGACAGTGTAGAGGGAGATTTACTCTGTATCTAACCCCGTGCTGTACCTGTCCTGGGAGTGTTTGATGGGGACGGTGTAGAGGGAGCTTTACTCTGTATCTAACCCTGTGCTGTACTTGTCCTGGGACTGAAAGTAAGTAGGTTTTTAAGTCCTGTGGCAAGATGAAAAATATGTAACACTTTTCTCAAATTGGCAGACTATCTTGTACACGGTTTAACAACTGGAAAGGCAGTCGAACCCTCAATGTCAATCCTTTCCTCTGGTAAGTTTGAACTGGTGATTATCAGTTGTAAGGGGATGGTGGTGGCATGCAGTTGTGAGGAGTCAGGGAGAAAAGGAGATTGCAAAACCCATGTATTCTTTGAAGAAGTTACAGCACCATTGATGCACAAGGCTTGCTTTTAACTGCTGGTGCAGAACAACTAGGCCCCAACAAACAACTAGGCCCCCACCAACAACAAGGCCCACACCAATAACTAGGCCCCCACCAACAACTAAGCCCCCACCAACAACTAAGCCCCCACCAACAACTAGGCCCCAACCAACAACTAGGCCCCAACCAACAACAAAGCCCTAACCAACAACTAGGTGTCACCCAACGACTAGGCCCCAACCAATGACTAGGCCCCAAACAATGACTAGGGCCCAACCAACGACTAGGCCCGAACCAAAAATTAGGCCCCAAACAACAACTAGGCCCCCACCAAAAACTAGGCCCCCACCAACAACCAGGCCTCCGCCAACAACCAGGCCCCCACCAACAACCAGGCCCCCACCAACAACCAGGCCTCCACCAACAACCAGGCCCCCACCAACAACTAGGCCCCCACCAACAACTAGGCCCCAACCAACAATTAGGCCCCCACCAACAACTGGGCCCCAACAAACAACTAGGTCCCAACCAACAACAAAGCCCAACAAACAACTGGGTCCTAACCAACGACTAGGCCCCAACCAACAACTAGGCCCCCACCAACAACTAGGCCCCAGCCAAAAACTAGGCCCCAGCCAAAAACTAGGCCCCCATCAACAACTAGGCCCCAACCAACAACTAGGCCTCCACCAAAAACTAGGCCCCCACCAACAACTAGGCCCCAGCCAACAACTAGGACCCCACCAACAACTAGGCCCCAGCCAACAACTGAGCCCTAACCAGGCAGAGAGCTTCTCCCACCCTCATTGCCAGGGTTACCATGGTCTGGTTGGATGCCATTCCTAGAGGGTATATCATCCCTCCAAGTGGGGGACAGCCATTTTGTGGCACCCTCCCATGTCCAATGAGTGACGGGAAACGGCCAAGCAGTGAAGTAGGAACACGCCCACAACCTCTCCGTGTTCTGATTCCCCACTCCGCCCAGAGTTCCACTCGGACTGGTGCCTCCCGGGAACTCCGAGACACCCCTGGCTCCTCGACGGCCCAAGGCGTTGCTAGGGCAGGGCGGGAGGTCGGGAGGGTTGCCAACCTGGGGGGGGTTTCGTCGCATGGCCTGCCCCCACGCTTCAGCCATTGGTCAGCCGTCACGTCCATCACTGTGACACGCTGCCTCCCTACGCCAATTGGAAAGCCGAAAGGCTCCAATCAGATGATGCTTGACTGTCATCAGCCAAACAACCGTTGACCACGATTTTCAAGATTTTCATATCTGGGAAAGAGAAATATTCGAAGAAGATGACAAAAAAAAAGTGTTTGTTTTTATATCCCGATGTCCAGGGTCTGTTGCCCCGGAGATTGACCTTCGATTCCCGGAGACTCCAGGCCAATCCCGGAGGGCGGACAACCCTGGAAGGCGGCAGCCATCTTGTAGGCCCAAGGCTTCGGTCATCTCCCGTGTGGTGGATGCAGGAACCCCCACCCGCCCGTCTTCCTGTGGTTTTGCCTGGTCAGGGGAAGATTGCGATTGGAGCTGGTGATGGTGGTGGAATGGGTGGGGGGGGGTGGGGAGGCGTTGGGGGGGGCGTGGAGTGTGGGGGAGGGCCGACCCCTGGGCAGACGGAGGTGCGGAAGGGGCTAATGGCCTGCTGAAGTCATGGACTACCCCCCCACCGTCCAGCCCTTGGCCTTAGGACATCTCAACGCCTTCCACAAGGCGCTGAACAGCTTCTTCTCGCATCACTGTTGTCAATTAGGAAACGGTGTCCAATTTGTGCACAGCAAGATCCCACCAACAGCACTGGTCATTGGATCATCGGTCCTTTGTTTTTATTAGTGATGCTGCTTGAGTGGTAAATATCAGACCGAGGGCACTGTGGACAACTCCCACTCCCAATAACCACACACCACCCCACCCACCCCCCCACACACACAACCCCCGCCCCACACACGGTAATCTTCTTCCGCTAATGGCTGTGGATCTGTTGCATCCACCTGGGAGGACAGACAGGGAGACTCGGGTCGTTCTGACCAACAGCACCTCCGACAGTGCGGCGCTCCCTCAGCACTGACCCTCCGACAGTGCAGCGCTCCCTCAGCACTGACCCTCCGACAGTGCGGCTCTCCCTCAGCACTGACCCTCCGACAGTGCGGCGCTCCCTCAGCACTGACCCTCCGACAGTGCGGCGCTCCCTCAGCGCTGACCCTCCGACAGCACGACGCTCCCTCAGGACTGACCCTCCGACAGTGCCGCCCTCCCTCAGCACTGACCCTCCGACAGTGCGGCGCTCCCTCAGCACTGACCCTCCGACAGTGCGGCGCTCCCTCAGCACTGACCCTCCGACAGTGCGGCGCTCCCTCAGGACTGACCCTCTGACAGTGCGGCCCTCCCTCAGCACTGACCCTCCGACAGTGCGGCGCTCCCTCAGGACTGACCCTCTGACAGTGCGGCCCTCCCTCAGCACTGACCCTCCGACAGTGCGGCGCTCCCTCAGCACTGACCCTCCGACAGTGCGGCGCTCCCTCAGCACTGACCCTCTGACAGTGCGGCGCTCCCTCAGCACTGACCCTCCGACAGTGCGGCGCTCCCTCAGCACTGACCCTCCGACAGTGCGGCGCTCCCTCAGCACTGACCCTCCGACAGTGCGGCCCTCCCTCAGCACTGACCCTGCATAGAGAGTTGGGCCTGGATTCAGACACACTGAGCTGTGGGTGACTTTACATAATTAACCACCAACTGCATGACCACTGAATTGTGTGACTGCACCGGACAGGAACTGTACAATCCTCGTTATTCCCATCGGGAAATTCTTATAACCCAGGGGCAAGTCAGCCAGGAGTATTGGTCGTGTTCATCTCAGAGTTGGGGCATCCCCCATCACGTCAGTATGGCGGGGGCCCTACAAAAGGTGTTCCAAAAATGTCTCACTCTGTTTCTCTATCTCTCCATCTCCGTTTTCTGTTTCTCTCTGTCGCCTTCTCTCTCTCTCTCTCTCTCCATCTCTCTATCTGTCTCTCTGTCTTTCTCACTCTGTTTCTCTCTCGCTCTCCCTCTCTCTTTCTTTATGTCTCTGTCTCTCGCTCTCTCTCTGTCTCTCATTCTCTTTTTCTCTCTGTCGCTGTCTCTCTCTCTCTGTCTCTCTCTTTCTCTCTCTGTCACTCTCTGTCTGTCTCGGTTTGTCTCCCTCTCTCTCTGTCACTCTCTGTCTCTCTCTGACTCTCTTTTCCATGGGTCTCTCTCTCTCTCTCTCCCTTTCCCTCTCTCCATCTTTCCGTTTCTCTTTATCAGTGGATGGCGATCCTCACTTTGTGGTCAAGATCCCGCACTCGGACGAGAGCATTTGCTTCACCATTGATGGGCATGCGGACGACACCCTGCGCTTGGTCGAGGACCCTCTCTCAGGTACAGGGGGCAGTCACCTGCCGGGTGGGCAAGAGAGGCAGGCGAGCGAGAGTGTTTGTTTGCGCGTGTCTGAGAGAGTGCGTGTGCATGTGCATGTGTGTGTGTGTGTGTGCACGTATATGTGTGTGTGTGTGTGTGCGCATATGTGTGCGCGTACATGTGTGTGTGAGAGAGAGAGAGAGCGTGTGTGTGTGTGAGAGAGAGAGAGCGTGTGAGAGAGAGAGAGTGTGTGTGTGTGAGAGAGAGAGATTGTGAGTGAGTGTGTGTGTTTGAGTGGAGTTATCCCAGGTTTGCACTAAGTGCAGTAGTGGGTGATAAAAGTGACGTTTTACCCAATGCAGCAATGGCCGCTTTTCACACCAATTCACCCCAACACCACCTCATTACCATTGACCAGAAACTGAGAGTGTGTGTGTGAGTGTGTGTATGTGTGTAAGAGAGTGTGTGTGTGAGAGTGTGTGTGAGAGTGTGTGTGTGAGCGTGTGTGTGTGTGTGAGAGTGTGTGTGTGTGTGAGAGAGTGTGTGAGTGTGTGTGAGAGAGTGCATGTGTGTGTGTGTGAGTGTGTGTGAGTGTGTGTGTGAGAGTGTGTGTGTGTGTGAGAGTGTGTGAGAGAACGTGTGTGTGTAAGAGAGTGTGTGTGTGTAAGGGAGTGTGTGTGTGTGAGAGAGAGTGTGTGTGTGTGTGTGTGTGTGTGTGTGAGAGTGTATGTGAGAGTGTGTGTGTGTGAGAGAGAGTGTGTGTGTGTGTGTGAGAGTGTGTATGTGTGAGAGAGAGAGAGAGAGTGTGTCTGTGTGTGGGAGAGAGTGAGTGTGTATGTGTGTGTGTGTGTGACCAGAAACTGAACCCAGCCATATAAATACTGTGACTACAAGAGCAGGTCAGAGGCTGGGAATCCTGCGGAGAGTAACTCACCTCCTGACTCCCCCAAAGCCTGTCCTCCATCTACAAGGCACAAGTCAGGAGTGTGATGGAATACTCCCCACTTGCCTGGATGAGTGCACCTCCCACAACACTCAAGAAGCTCGACACCGTCCAGGACAAAGCAGCCCCGCTTGATGGGCACCCCATCCACAAACATTCACTCCCTCCACCACCGACGCACAGGGGCAGCAGTGTGTGTACCATCGACAAGATGCACTGCAGCAACTCGCCAAGGCTCTTTCGACAGCGCCGCCCAAACCCACCACCTCTACCACCTAGAAGGACAAGGGCAGCAGACACATGGGGAACACCCACCACCTGCAAGTTCCCCTCCGAGCCCCTCACCATCCCGACTTGGAAATATATCGGCCGTTCCTTCACTGTCGCTGGGTCAAAATACTGGAACTACCCTCCCTAACAGCGCGGTGGGTGTACCTACACCACACGGGGACTGCAGCGGCTCAAGAAGGCGGCTCACCCACCACCTTCTCAAGGGGGGCAATTAGGGATGGGTAATAAATGCTGGGCCCGGCCAGCGACGCCCACATCCCGTGAATGAAAACAAAATGAGTCACGCATTCCCGGGAAAGATGCCGGGTCGCTGGTGGGATGTCCTGTGAGTCGCTCGCCCCACCGTCACCTCAGTCCTTCGGTAAACCGGGTGCCATATTTAAAGGCCTTCGGGCTGAGGTGGTAGTGCCGGCATGCCAATGTGCCAAGGGCAACACTGGTAGGATGGCGGCCGCCATGGAGACCTTGGTGCAAGAAGTCACTCCTGCACTGCTGCGTGGGCCAAACTCCATCGCTGACACCATAGTTAGCCTCCAAAAGTGTCAACGCAAGAGGGGTGCAAGGCAGCTCGAGCTCACTCCAGCTTCCCCTTCTCCTCAAGGAGTCAGCCAGGTACCCTCGGGCACCAATAGGGAGGAGGCAGGTGCACACCCCAGGGACACCCACCCAGGTAACTCCAGGAGTGACCGGCCCATCCGAATCTCCTCTAGACCCTGTCACACAGGAACAGGAGGAGACACATTCAGCCCCCTTTTGAGCCTGTTACACAGGAACAGGAGGAGGCCCATTCCAGGATTTTGGCCCAGCGACAGTGAAGGAACGGCCGATATATTTCCAAGTCGGGATGGTGAGGGGCTCGGAGGGGAACTTGCAGGTGGTGGGTGTTCCCCGTGTGTCTGCTGCCCTTGTCCTTCTAGGTGGTAGAGGTGGTGGTTTTGGGCGGCGCTGTCGAAGGAGCCTTGGCGAGTTGCTGCAGTGCATCTTGTAGATGGTACACACACACTGCTGCCCCTGTGCGTCGGTGGTGGAGGGAGTGAATGTTTGTGGATGGGGTGCCGATCGAGCTGGGGCTGCTTTGTCCTGGACGGTGTCGAGCTTCTTGAGTGTTGTGGGAGCTGCACTCATCCAGGCAAGTGGGGAGTATTCCATCACACTCCTGACTTGTGCCTTGTAGATGGTGGACAGGCTTTGAGGGAGTCAGGAGGTGAGTTACTCTCCGCAGGATTCCCATCCTCTGACCTGCTCTTGTAGCCACAGTATTTATATGGCTGGGTCCAGTTCAGTTTCTGGTCAACGGTAAACCCCCAGGATGTTGAATTCAATTAATAAATCTGGATTTGAAAGCTCAGCCCCATAATGGTGACCCTAACTGCCCTCAAACCGAGTGACTCATGGTTGCTGAGAGTTGACCACATTGCTGTGCAGTCTTGAGTCCCATGTAGGCCAGACCAGGTAAGGACAGCAGATTTCCTTCCCTAAAGGGGCATTAGTGAACCAGATGGGGTTTTTATGACAATTGATGATGGTCGTCATGGCCACCATCACTGAGACTTGGCTTTACAATTCCAGATTTTGTTAATTGAATTTAAATTCCACCGGTGTCAATGTTGGCATTTATTTCGAGAGGACTAGAATATAAAAGCAGGGATGTGCTGCTGAGGCTTTGTAAGGCTCTGGTCAGACCACATTTAGAATATTGTGAGCAATTTTGGGCCCCGTATCTCAGGAAGGCTGTGCTGGGCCCTGGAGAGGGTCCAGAGGAGGTTCACGAGAACGATCCCAGGAATGAAAGGCTTAACATATGAGGAACGTTTGAGGACTCTGGGTCTATACTCGATGGAGTTTAGAAGGATGAGGGGGGGGATCTGATTGAAACTTACAGAATACTGAAAGGCCTGGATAGAGTGGGACGTGGGGGAAGATGTTTCCATTAGTAGGAGAGACTAGGACCCGAGGGCACAGCCTCAGAGTAAAGGGAAGACCTTTTAGAACAGAAATGAGGAGAAACTTCTTTAGCCAGAGAGAGTGGGTGAATCTATGGAATTCATTGCCACAGAAGGCTGTGGAGGCCAGGTCATTGAGTGTATTTAAGACCGAGATAGATAGGTTCTTGATCGGTAAGGGGGATCAAAGGTTACGGGGAGAAGGCGGGAGAATGGGGTCGAGAAACTTATCAGCCATGATTCAATGGCGGAGCAGACTCGATGGGCCGAATGGCCTCATTTCTGCTCCTATGTCTTATGACTGTCATGGGATTCGAACCCAGGTCTCCCGGAGTGTGGATCACAAGCCCAGGGACATTACCCACTAGGCCCCCAACCCCAGTGTTGCTGGGAACTAGTGACCGAGCCTCAAGACAAGGGAGCCAGGCAGGGGGAGATGAGGAGGATTTGATGGTTTTGACGCGGCCAGGAGTTGTGATCTGGGTTCACGCCCCAAAATGGGGGGTGGGGGGGAGTTGGATAAATACTCGAAGGGGGTAAAAATGTGCAGGGCGATGGAAGGAAAGAGTGAGGGAAAGTGTGGCAGGCTAATTGGAGAGCTCTTTCAGAGGGGCCAGCACGGGCACAGATGGGCTGAACGGCCTCCAGGTAAGCGCAGCGACGGTCAACGATTCACCCGTCCGACCTGCTCGATGTGCTTCCCCCCCCCAGGGGTCACCGTCGACGCCCACTTGGTGGGGGCGCCGGCCAACCCGCAGCACCAGGACGTGCCCCGGACATTCATCGACCGGATCTCGGTGCGGGTGGCGAGGCCGGCGGCGGCGGGGTCGGGGGTCGGGGGTTACCGGCTCGAGGTCGGCCGGGCGGGCGTGGCCCTGGAAGGGGAGGGCCGCCTCAGCATTCCGTGGGAGCCCCGCTCGGTCACCAGCCGGCCCGGCCTGAGGGTCGAGGTGTCCAGAAAGGCCTGCGTCAACGTCTGGGTGGGCGAGAAGACCCAGTTCCTCATCCTCCTCCACCGCTACACCCACCCCTCCGCCCTCCAGCTCAACCATCTCGGCTTCTACATCGTCCAGGGTGACGGGCTTTCCCAGCACGTTCGAGGCTTGCTCGGTGAGTGAAAACCCTATCACTTCCTCCATTAGATTCCAGTCTGTAACTCACTCCCGGGTATCTGTTATTCTATATATAAACCCCCCCCGAACCCCTCGATTAGATTCCAGTCTGTAACTCACTCCCGGGTATCTGTTATTCTATATATAAACCCCCCCCGAACCCCTCGATTAGATTCCAGTCTGTAACTCACTCCCGGGAATCTGTTATTCTATATATAAACCCCCCCCGAACCCCTCGATTAGATTCCAGTCTGTAACTCACTCCCGGGTATCTGTTATTCTATATATAAACCCCCCCCGAACCCCTCGATTAGATTCCAGCCTGTAACTCACTCCCGGGTATCTGTTATTCTATATATAAACCACCCCGAACCCCTCGATTAGATTCCAGTCTGTAACTCACTCCCGGGTATCTGTTATTCTATATATAAACCCCCCGAACCCCTCGATTAGATTCCAGTCTGTAACTCACTCCCGGGTACCTGTTATTCTATATATAAACCCCCCGAACCCCTCGATTAGATTCCAGTCTGTAACTCACTCCCGGGTATCTGTTATTCTATATATAAACCCCCCGAACCCCTCGATTAGATTCCAGTCTGTAACTCACTCCCGGGTATCTGTTATTCTATATATAAACACCCCCGAACCCCTCGATTAGATTCCAGTCTGTAACTCACTCCCGGGTATCTGTTATTCTATATACAAACCCCCCGAACCCCTCGATTAGATTCCAGTCTGTAACTCACTCCCGGGTATCTGTTATTCTATATATAAACACCCCCGAACCCCTCGATTAGATTCCAGTCTGTAACTCAGTCCCGGGTAACCGTGGCGTGTTGACGGACGTGGTGCTTTGGTTTCAGGTCAGTTCGAGCGGGATGACCTCCGTCTCCAGAGGCGGACGGTCCCTGGGAAAGCCGGTGAGCTGGAAGGGGCCGAGCTGAGCCGTGGAGGTCGCCGGGTGGCCGCGACGCTGACCAGCCGGACGCTGAAGGACTCGCCGCTGCCGGCTCACCGGGCCCCGTGCTGGCTGGTGAGCCGGGAGGACGTCGCCCGCCTGTTGGACGCCCCCTACGCCGGTTACATCGTGCCGCGGCACCCGGGTGCCTGAGGCCCTCCCTCCCTCCCCTCCCCGGCCCGGCGGCTTCCGGCCCTCTCTCCGGGGTGTGACCGGGGCTTTGTCTTGGCTGTTTCCTCCCCCCCCCGACTCCTCGCGCTGCTAAAACGTCCCCCCCTCCCCACCGCCAACCACCTCCAAAATGGCGGCTACCGCGTTTCACCGTCTTGCTCCACCCGCCTCTCCGGACGCCTCTTTGACCTGGTCGGCCCCTCGAGCTTCACGGCTCCCTCGCCAAGTCTGGCGCGAGCTGGTGTCACGTTCCCCTTCGCCGCGCTGCAGGAGGCCATTCGGCCCATCCACTCCCCCACTGGCGCCCTGATAGGGCCAACCCAGCTCGTCCCACTACCCCACCCCCATCACAACGCGCCCTCTGTCTTTTCAAGTCCCCTTTCGGGTCCCTCGATCGAACCTGCTCCCCCTCCTCACCCACCCACCCTCCCCAGGGGATGCCCCTCCCAGACTCCGGCCTGCCCTCTGGGGGCGCAAACCTTTCTCCTCACGCGTCACATTCGCTCCTTCGGTGCCGGTGATTTGGAACCTCTGCCCTCTGGTTCCCGATGTTCTCTCGAGCAGGGACAGTTTCTCACTGTCTCCCCGGCCCATACCCAACACCCTCCCCACACTCAGGACCCTGAATACCCCCGACAGGTCTCCTCTCAGCCGCCTTTTCTCCGAGGGAAACGGTATCCCGAGTGGGATACGGAGACCGGAACTGTGCACAGTATTCCAAGTGGGATACAGAGACCGGAACAGTGCACAGTATTCCAAGTGGGATAGGGAGACCGGAACAGTGCACGGTATTCCAAGTGGGATTGGGAGACCGGAACTGTGCACGGTATTCCAAGTGGGATACGGAGACCGGAACTGTGCACGGTATTCCGAGTGGGATACGGAGACCAGAACAGTGCACAGTATTCCAAGTGGGATACAGAGACCAGAACAGTGCACGGTATTCCAAGTGGGATACGGAGACCGGAACAGTGCACAGTATTCCAAGTGGGATAGGGAGACCGGAACTGTGCACAGTATTCCAAGTGGGATAGGGAGACCGGAACAGTGCATGGTATTCCATGTGGTATACAGAGACCGGAACAGTGCACGGTATTCCAAGTGGGATACGGAGACCTGAACAGTGCACAGGATTCCAAGTGGGATACGGAGACTGGAACAGTGCACAGTATTCCAAGTGGGATACAGAGACCGGAACAGTGCACGGTATTCCGAGTGGGATACGGAGACCGGAACTGTGCACAGTATTCCAAGTGGGATACAGAGACCGGAACTGTGCACTGTATTCCAAGTGGGATACAGAGACCGGAACAGTGCACAGTATTCCGAGTGGGATACGGAGACCGGAACTGTGCACGGTATTCCAAGTGGGATACAGAGACCGGAACTGTGCATGGTATTCCAAGTGGGATACGGAGACTGGAACTGTGCACGGTATTCCAAGTGGGATACAGAGACCGGAACTGTGCACAGTATTCCAAGTGGG
This sequence comes from Cetorhinus maximus, assembly GCF_964194155.1. Classification (NCBI taxonomy): domain Eukaryota; kingdom Metazoa; phylum Chordata; class Chondrichthyes; order Lamniformes; family Cetorhinidae; genus Cetorhinus; species Cetorhinus maximus. Next base: position 7,360 of record NW_027597514.1, on the reverse strand, counting down.
ATACAGAGACCGGAACTGTGCACAGTATTCCAAGTGGGATACAGAGACCGGAACAGTGCACGGTATTCCGAGTGGGATACGGAGACCGGAACTGTGCACAGTATTCCAAGTGGGATATGGAGTTGAAAAATAGAGGCATTGAGTACAAACTAAGTTAATGCTGAACCTTTATGAGGCTCTGGTTAGGCCCCAACTGGAGCACTGAGGTCTGTGGTGGCCGCCACACATTAGGAAGGACGTGAGGGTCCCTCGAGAGGGTGGGGGGTGGCGGAGGGAGATTTACCAGAGTGGGGCCCAGGGACGAGGGGGATTTTTTAGCGACGAGGTTGGGTTGGAGAAGCTGCAGTTGTTCTTCCCCCGGGAGCGCAGGGAGGTTGAGGGGGAGATTCGATCGAGGTGGACGAGATGAGGACAGGGTTTGGATAAGGCGGGTGAAGAAAATCTGCTCCCATTGGGTTTGGGGTTGGGGACGCAGGTGTAAGGTTTTTGGAGGGCGGGAATGTGAGGTTAGACAGCGAGCGCTAATGGGCTGGAACTTGCTGCCTACGCGGGCGGTGGAAGTGGAGACTGTGAGCGGTTTGAAAAGGGAACGGGACAGGGGCCCTCGAGGGAAACAAACCTGTCGGGTTCCGGGGAGAGAGCAGGGGCCCGGGGTGGGGGGAGGATGGGGACTGACTGGGGTCGGTGCGCAGGAGAGCTGGCATGGAACCGATGGGCCGAATGGGCCCCCTTCCACGTCCTAATGACTCAGGGGGTGATAGGGAGGCCAGGACTGGGCGCAGTATCCCACGTGTGGCCCAATAACATAGCTTCCCTGTTCTTGAATTCTACCGATCCAGAATTGAACCCGGGCCTGTGGCTTGTATCTTTGATGCCAAAATGAATGAGGTTGGGGTTGGGGGGGCGGTTTGGGTGAGGTGAAATTTTAACGTTGAAAGACCCTCTGCGCTGATCTGCCGGTCTCTATCAGTTTGTATAAGTTAAATTGGTGTTGTAGGCAAATGGGGCTACCTTTTTGACAAGGGGGGAAGGGCGCTGAGGGCTTGGAGGGGTATGTACAGGGAGGGAGTTCCAGGATTTTGACCCAGCGACAGCGAAGGAGCAGCCGATATATTTCCAAGTCGGGATGGTGAGGGGCTCGGAGGGGGAACTTGCAGGTGGTGGTGTTCCCCATGTGTCTGCTGCCCTTGTCCTTCTAGGTGGTAGAGGTGGTGGGTTTGGGCGGCGCTGTCGAAGGAGCCTTGGCGAGTTGCTGCAGTGCATCTTGTCGATGGTACACACACACTGCTGCCCCTGTGCGTCGGTGGCGGAGGGAGTGAATGTTAAAGGTGAGGGGCTCGGAGGGGAACTTGCAGGTGGTGGGTGTTCCCCGTGTGTCTGCTGCCCTTGTCCTTCTAGGTGGTAGAGGTGGTGGGTTTGGGCGGCGCTGTCGAAGGAGCCTTGGCGAGTTGCTGCAGTGCATCTTGTAGATGGTACACACACTGCTGCCCCTGTGCGTCAGGGGTGGTGGAGGGAGTGAATGTTTGTGGATGGGGTGCCGATCGAGCGGGGGCTGCTTTGTCCTGGCCGGTGTCGAGCTTCTCGAGCGTTGTGGGGGCTGCTGAACTTGAGGGTAGAAGGTTAAGGGCCGATCTGGTCGAGGGGGGTGGTTTAAGATGATTAAAGGGTTCGTAGAGTCACAAGAGCACAGAAACAGGCCCTTCGGCCCATCCAGTCTGTGCCGGCCATCAAGCACCTATCCATTCCAACCCCATTGTCCAGCACTTGGCCCGTACCCCTGTTCGAAAGAGACGGGAGAGAGAAGCTATTTTCTTTGGTGGTTGTGGGGGTGGGGGTTGCAGTATTGGGAGAATCCAGAACTAGGGGGCAGAACCTTTAAATGCATGGGAGGGGGGAGCTAACTGGCTGGAAATGGACCTTAATTGTTCAAGGCGTTGCCAAGAAGAGGGGAACTGTTGTCCCTCAGGATTTTGTTTAGTTCGATACCTGCAAAGTTCCTTTCCTCTTACAGACGTCAAGTCCCGGCATATGAATTTATCTGGCTTCTAGCGGGGGTAAGGGGAGACGAAGGTTATGCAGGGAGGGGGGTTGGTGCGAATGGAGAGTGGAGGCCACAGTCCGATCAACCATGACCATATCGAACGATGGAGCATGCTCGAAAGGGGCCGAATGGCCTACTCCTGCTCCTAATTTGTATGTAGGGGTGATGTCAGGGAGCACAAAGTTGAGGGGGGGGGTGGGGTGGGCGGAAATCTGGAACTCTTCCCCCCCACCACCACCCCACCCACAAAATATTTGTCGATACTGTCAGGGGGAAAGGGGGGGTGGGGCGTGAATTGGAGATTTTGAGCCCGAGATTGACAGATTTTTGTCGGATAAGTGGGAGGGGGGTTAAGGGCTACGGGGCTGAGGTGGCTAGACAGAGTTAAGCTATGGATCAGCTGTGATCTCCTTGCCCACGATGGCCGCTATCTGCAGCTCGGTGGATGCTGCTGGCTGATCGGCCACGGTGGGGAATCACGGCTGGCTCCTGTGCGCGCGCAGGACACGCGCAGTTTCCTGCAACGTCTCAGTAAAGCCGTAAAAGAAAGTCGTGAGCCCCCCCATCGTCGACCCCGGTTATCGATTTTCCGGTCAAGTACGAATGGGGTGGGCGGTGTGAGGTCCAATCATCTCCCCAACTGTTTTAGAACCCATCCTCAATATTGATCCCCCCCTCTCCCCAATCCCAGCACAAAGGGTGTAGGCCCGGGGGCTAGGTAGCCCCCGGTAACCAATCCTGGCACACACGGTAAAATCCTGAGGCCTAAGTTGCCCCTGGTAACCAATCCTGGCACACACGGTAAAATCCTGAGGCCTAAGTTGCCCCTGGTAACCAATCCTGGCACACACGGTAATATCTTGAGGCCTAGGTTGCCCCTGATAACCAATCCTGGCACAAAGGGTGAAGGCCTGGGGCCTAGGTTGCCCTTGGAAGCCAATCCCGGCACAAAGGGTGAAGGACTAGGGCCTGGGTTGCCCCTGATAACCAATCCTGGCACAAAGGGTGAAGGCTTGGGGCCTAGGTTGCCCTCGGAAGCCAATCCTGGCACAAAGGGTGAAGGCTTGGGGCCTAGGTTGCCCTCGGAAGCCAATCCCAGCACAAAGGGTGAAGGCCTGGGGCCTAGGTTGCCCTCGGAAGCCAATCCTGGCACAAAGGGTGAAGGCCTGGGGCCTAGGTTGCCCCTGATAACCAATCCTGGCACAAAGGGTGAAGGCCTGGGGCCTAGGTTGCCCCTGATAACCAATCCTGGCACAAAGGGTGAAGGACTGGGGCCTCTAGGTTCTTCATCCGCTGGCGATAAAGGCCTTGCTGTCCTGGGGCGCCTTTCACTAGCTCAGGACCTTGGGAAACAGCTCCGCGGCCACACGCCTCTGAGGAGGTTCGGCGGCCGATTGGCGCACAGCAAGATCCCGCACACAGCAACGTGCCGGGGACCCAGATCCTCGGCGGAGGTTTTTTTTTTGGGTTTGGGCGATGAGGCCGGGGGGGGAGATGCACTCCTCTCCCCGCACCGCCCCCAACCCCATTACCCTTGCTCATCTTCCACTGGTGGCCATGGGTCAGGTTTAATGTCTCGTTCTGAAAGGTGCACATCCTCCATCAGATAAAGGGCGGCCTGGGGCAGGGCTGCGGAGAAGGGAGAGTCTGCGAGGGAAAAGAATTTGTGTGGCTAACGTGACAGCGGAGACAGGAAACCAGCACGACTGCAGCCAGCCCAATATCACTCCAGCGTGACTGGTTCCTCATCGACTTTCGATCAAAGAGTCCGAACAATATCAACATTGGATCAGGACGATGAGATCAGGCTCTCCGACCTTGGCACAGCAGAGTTTTACAATCCAAACCCCTGTCGACATGATCACCTCAGAGTCTCCAACACTGAACAAACATCGCGATTAAATTCTACCCTGCAGCTCCCTCCTGTCTCTGAATATATTAACATCGGTAGAGATACAGTCAGTAACAAGGGGTGTGTGGGGGAAGAGGGGTTACTGAGTGACAGTGTGAGGGAGCTGGATTAACATCAGTAGAGATACGGTCAGTAACACAGGGCGCTGGGGGGAGAGGGGTTACTGAGTGACAGTGTGAGGGAGCTGGATTAACATCAGTAGATATACGGTCAGTAACACAGGGCGCTGGGGGGAGAGGGGTTACTGAGTGACAGTGTGAGGGAATCGACTGAAATTTAAGACAACTTTTTATATTTAATACGATGACAAAAGTTTATAAGAGTTGCAATGTGCACGAATACTGAATGGGGCTGATGTGCCTATAGTGCTCTCTGGTGACGATGCTATTTTGTGTGTGGGGCTGTCACAAGGCACTGGTTTCGAAATCAGTCCTCTCAAATCCTCTGCATCCCCAATAGGGGAATTGGGTGACTGGAACCAGAGTTTCAGTGCTCAACCAATCCTGGCACAAAGGGTGAAGGCCTGGGGCCTAGGTTTGCCCCAGTGACCAGTGCTAGCTAGCACACATGGTGAAGGCCTGGGGCCTAGGTTGCCCCAGTGACCAGTGCTAGCTAGCACACACGGTGAAGGCCTGGGGCCTAGGTTGCCCCAGTGACCAGTGCTAGCTGGCACACACGGTGAAGGCCTGTGGCCGAGGTTGCCCCTGGTGACCAAGCCTGGCACACGCAATGAAGGCCTGAGGCCTAGGTTAGCTCTAGTGACCAGTGCTGGCACACACGGTGATGGCTTAGCTGTGGTCTAGGATAGCCCTGGTGACCAGTGCTGCCATACACGGTGAAAGCCTTTGGCCTAGATTGCCGCTGATGACCAGTGCTGGCACACAGGGTGAAGGCCTGTGGCCTAGATTGCCGCTGATGACCAGTGCTGGCACACACAGTGAAAGCCTTTGGCCTAGATTGCCCCTGATCGCCAGTGCTGGCACACAGGGTGAAGGCCTGGGGCCTAGGTTAGGCCTGGTAACCAATCCTGGCACACAGGGTGAAGGCCTGGGGCCTAGGTTAGGCCTGGTGACCAATCCTGGCACACAGGGTGAAGGCCTGGGGCCTAGGTTAGGCCTGGTGGCCAGTGCTGGCACACAGGGTGAAGGCCTGGGGCCTAGGTTAGGCCTGGTGACCAACCCTGGCACTCAGGGTGAAGGCCTGGGGCCTAGGTTAGCACTAGTGAACAAGTCCAGGCACACACGATGAAGGACGAGGGTCTAGGTGAGCCCTGGTGACCAATCCTGGCACACAGGGAGAAGGCCTGGGGCCTAGGTTAGGCCTGGTGACCAATCCTGGCACTAAGGGCGAAAGTCTGGGCTTACGCTACCCAACCCCAGGACCCAGGCCAAAGCAGGGTGACCGACCATCCAGGATTTTCCATGGGACTGTCCCGCAATTTGGCCTTTCATCCCACCTCCCGGGAACGTTTTCTGCCCCGGATTTCTTCCACCCCTCTGTCGGCTTTGTGTCAGCGCACACGTTGACCACCCCGCCAGAAGTGCCGCGGCTTTTTCACAGGGGGCTGACCAGCTGAGGGTGGGGGGGGGAAGGGTTCTTTACCGAGCTGCCGTTGGCAGAGAGAATTCACCTCCCCCCTCCCAGAGTCTCACCAGCACCCGTAACAGCGAACGGTTCCTTCTTTTATCCCCGCCTCGGCCGGAGTTGGCCACTCTGGGCCTCAGGCTTGGGCCCAGGTTCCCCGAGCGGCCAATCCCAGCACGCAGGCCGGAGGCCTAGTTCACGCCTGACCCCATGCCAACGCGTCGAAACCCGGCCTGAGGACGCTTGACGAGGTACATGAGGGGGGTTCAGGAGTTGTCCACTGCGAAGGGAGGTTTGCGACGTTGGGAAATATAATTCAAAATGAATCATGAACTGAGCTGTCCATCTCTCTTGTGCAATAAATGCCTGAAAAGAATGACAAATGCCAGCACTTCGCTTGTCAATGAGTTGGCTCTCCCTTCCTTCTCCTTGCGTTATAAATAAAAAACGAATTGCATTTATTAGAGCAGCTTTCACAGACGATGATGTACTTTCCCTTGAAGAGTGGTCACTGCTGTAAGGTGTGAAAAGCAGCAGCCAATTTGCGCAGGGCAAGATCCCAAAGGAGCGCTGCAGCCAAGGCCTGGATCATTCGGTTTTGGTTTTGGTGATGTTGGTTGAGGGGTAACCACGGGCCCCGGACGCAGGGGAGAATTGTTGCCCTCCCATTCTGCCAATGGTGGACGTGGGATCGTTTACACCTACGCGAGAGGGCGGACGGCAGCCTCATCCCAGTTGTTGGCGCCTCCCTCAGCGCTGACCCTCCGACAGTGCGGCACTCCCTCAGCGCTGACCCTCCGACAGTGCGGCGCTCCCTCAGCACCGACCCTCCGACAGTGCGGCGCTCCCTCAGCACTGACCCTCCCACAGTGCGGCGCTCCCTCAGCACCGACCCTCCGACAGTGCGGCGCTCCCTCAGCGCTGACCATCCGACAGTGCGGCGCTCCCTCAGCGCTGACCCTCCGACAGTGCGGCGCTCCCTCAGCACTGACCCTCCGACAGTGCGGCGCTCCCTCAGCGCTGACCCTCCGACAGTGCGGCGCTCCCTCAGCACTGGCACTGGGGGGGGGTGGGCGGGGGGAGTGTCTGGTCTCGATTATGGAGCTCCGGTCAGGACTTTCTGACTCCGAGGCGATAGTGAGGGTACTGAGCCAGAGTTTTAACACCAGGAGATGAGTATCACACACGACGACTTCAGAAGGTCCATTACTTGTTTGCAGAGGGGGACGTGGTGACATAATTGTTAAATTAGATCGTTAAACCTAGTTAATGTGATATTCTTTCCCCTTTTCCTTCACACTCGATGGGAGAGGCAGGCCTGAGCATCGTTTTCGGATGCACAGAGAGTAGAGGGGTTAACTCACTAATGCAGGTCAGGGGGAAGTAATGCCGTGTGTTACAGTTCGGTATCACCACCATTATAAAAACCTATGTCAACAACGAAAATGCAAACTGCCCCATAGGTCAATCTGCACTTAACAGCTGCCCGTGTGCAAGTGCGCGCACGGCTGGTTGGAACAAATCCCAAAACTGGAGTCAATGGGAATCGGGGGGGAAAACTCTCCGCTGGTTGGAGTCAGACCGAGCACAAAAGGAAGATGGTTGTGGTTGTTGGGGGTCAGTCATCTCAGCTCCAGGACATCACTGCAGGAGTTCCTCAGGGTTAGTGTCCTCGGCCCGACCGTCTTCAGCTGCTTCACCGATGACCTTCCTCCCATCATAAGGTCAGAAGTGGGGATGTTCGCTGATGGTCGCACAATGTTCAGCACCATTCGCGACTCCTCAGATACTGAAGCAGCCCCATGTCCAAATGCAGCAAGACC
>NW_027597513.1:0-77299 GCF_964194155.1 Cetorhinus maximus | reverse complement strand
ATGCTTGCAAGGAGGCGGGGCACGTCCGAAAGAACTGCCCCGTCCTCAAGGCCGCTAGCACCGCTCAAGCGGCCGCGGCTGGCACCGCCCCTCCTCCCCCCGCCACTACTCCATCTACCTCTCCGCAAGGGGAGGCGTCGCCGGCAGTCACTGCCATCTCGGTTGCCGGTGAGGCGGGGGAGAGCCCCCGCGTCATAAGAAGGCGCGGAGGAAGACCCGTAACCTGGGGGTGGTCCCCGAGACTCCCCAACCCCCAAGGATCCCCAGACCCCTGTAGACACCGGCTCGGGGGAAGTAGTACCATCCGGCCCCTGCGTCGTCTCCGCGTGTGCTCCCGGGCCCGTAAGTGCCGGGGCGCCGTGTGCTGGGCCCGGCGTCGTCCCTGCACGGGTCCCCGGGGCTAGCGGGGGCGAGACTCGTGTCCCCGAGCCGGGGGAAAAAGAATACCCCGAACCCCAGAGGGCGGGGCGTCCGGGTAGGCTGGACAAGGCGGAGGAGGCCCCAGAGATGGAGGTCTCCCTAGCCCCCAGCCTCCCTCGGAAGAGACGCCACCCCTCCGAGAAGGAAGAGGAGGGGGAGGGCGACGCCCAATCTGAAGAGGTTGGGTGTGTCCCCTCCCCTGATGATGAGGTGGTGGTGTCTCCGCCACTCTTTAAGACCTCAACCTGCCCTCTGGGGGAATCACATACCCCTACCCCCATTGATCCCCCCACCAACCTGCTGCAGTCCCCTGAACAGGGCCCCTCGGGGGTCTCTGAGGGCACCTCCCTTGTGGGGGTGCCCAATTTAGAACAACTCGATACCCCCGAGGTATCCTCTGGCCCGTCGGGGGACTGCGAGGCTAACAATTTAAAAAATTTAACTGGGTCATTGGGTGGTGGTGGCGAGGAAGGCCTTCCCGCTCCCTCCCAGAACCTAGCACCGGGCGTCATTGTTTTAAATCAGGAGCTCGTCTCGAGCTCCCCGGACGACCCGGTGCCGGGAGGAGAGCGGGCGTCCGTAGCGCCGCCACCCTCTGGCCCCGACTTATTAGAGGAGACCAGAGAGGACCACTCTGGCCTTGATCCTGGGGGTGGGATCGAGGTAGAGGGTGGAGCCTACTGGCAGCTCCGGACCAGCCCCCGTACTCAATACGGGGGAGGGGTTGGAAGCTGGAGGCGACGACCCGGAGGAGGACGGAGTTTCGGTGGTGAGCACCGGGGATGACCTCGACTCGTTCTCGAGCGAGTCGATGGATACCCTGGTGCCCTCCACCGACTCTCCCCTCATCCCCCCACGGGAACTCCAGGACTTTCTAGCGAGTCATCGCGGTCGCCGAAATAGAGTCCAGTTGGCCTTGGCCCGGTGGCATTCTTTTCCGCTGGTGTTCTGGTCCACTCGCGAGGCCCTCAAGGCTCCCGAGTTGGACAGGAACGCCCGGCGGAGGGTCCAAACGTTTCTCGCTGGGCTCCTGAGGGAGGGGAAGGATTAAAAAGTCCTCTCCTTCTTTTAAACAAGGTGACGGTGTATATACTCTTTGACAATGAAGACAACTATAGCCAGCCTCAACATCCGTGGCAGCAGGGACGCACAGCGCAGGTTCCGGAACTTCTCGGTCCTCAGGGACGGGAAGTATGCGGTGTGCTTCCTGCAAGAAACCCATACCGTTCCGGGAGACGAAGCTACGTGGCTCCTGGAGTGGCGAGGGGGGGTCTGCATGAGTCACCTAGCCTCCAATTCAGGCGGGGTGGCTATCTTGTTGGCCCCGCATTTTCAGCCCGAGATCTTGGGGGTCAAGGAGCCGGTGCCAGGCCGGTTGCTGCACCTGACTGTGCGCCTGGGGGGCGCGGTGCTTCACTTTGTGAATGTGTACGCTCCCCTGGGCTTGCAGCAGCAAGCGAGCTTCTTTGAAGAAGTGTCCACTCATCTGGGCTCCATCGACGCGGGCGAGTGCATCGTCCTCGGGGGGGATTTTAATTGCACCCTCGAGGACCGGGACCGTCACGGTACCCAGCACCGTACGCGAGGTGTGAGTAAGTTACGGGACTTGGTAAGGTCCTTCGACTTGGTGGACGTCTGGCGAAATCTCCATCCCGATTCCAGCGTTTTCACCTTTGTGTTACCTGGAGTCGGAGCGTCCAGACTCGACCGTCTTTACGTTTCCAAGGCGTACGTGTCCTGCGTTCCGGCGGCTTCCGTGCAGCAGGTGCCGTGCACGGACCACCGTCTGGTGTGGGCGGAGCTCGCTCCGTTTTGCGCTCGGACGGGGTCCGCGCACTGGCACTTTAACAACCTGTTGCTGGAGGACGAGCGGTTCCTGGACTCGTTTCGTCGTTTTTGGGCCGGCTGGAGAAGGAAGCGGGGAGGCTTCCCCTCCTTGAGGCTATGGTGGGACGTGGGCAAGACTCACGTCCGAGTTTTCTGTCAAGAGTACGCGATGGGGTCGACAAAGAGGCGGAAATCCAGGGTGGAGGAGTTGGAGAAGGAGGTGCTCGACCTGGAGGCACGTCTCCGTCGGCCCGACGCGGACCCGGCCCTGCGGTCGGTGTACGATGAGAAGAAGGGCGCGTTGCGGGACCTGCAGCTCGCCGGGTCCCGGGGCGCGTTCGTGAGGTCACGGATCCGGTTCCTCAAGGACCTGGACCGTGGCTCCCCCTTCTTCTACTCGCTGGAAAAAAGGCACGGGGTCCGTCAGCAGCTCTTTACGCTGCTGGCCGACGACGGATCCCTCGTCTCGGATCCGGAGGGCATCAGGGCCATTACCGGGAACTTTTACACTGCCCTGTTCTCTTCGGATCCGTCCAGCGAGGATGCTTGCAGAGTTTTGTGGGAGGACCTGCCGCAGGTCGGCCCGGAGGGCGCCGGAAAGCTTGACTCCCCTATAAGTCTGGGGGAGCTGACCGGCGCCCTCGACGGTCTCACCAGGGGAAAGTCCCCGGGACTTGACGGGCTGACCGTGGAGTTCTTCAGGGCGTTCTGGGACGTCCTGGGGGGCGACTTCGCGGGGGTCCTGGGGGAGAGTATCGCTACCGGGGAGATGCCCCTTTCGTGGCGCAGGGCCGTGATTGCCCTGTTGCCGAAGAAGGGGGATCTCCGCCTACTTAAAAACTGGCGCCCGGTCTCCCTCCTCAGCACGGACTATAAAATATTCGCCAGAGCCATGTCTTGTCGGCTCGGCACCGTGCTGGACCGCATGATCCACCCTGACCAGTCCTACACCGTCCCGGACCGCTCGATCTACGACAACGTCCATCTGGTCCGGGACATAATCCACCATTCCCAGAGGGCTGGTCTGTCGAGCGCCTTCCTGTCCCTTGATCAGGAGAAGGCGTTCGACAGGGTGGATCACGAATATTTACTCGGGACTCTGCGAGCATTCGGTTTCGGGACGCACTTTGTCGCCCGGATCCGACTTCTGTACACCGCCGCGGAGTGTCTAGTGAAGGTTAACGGGTCCCTGACGGCGCCCCTTTGCTTTGGGAGAGGGGTACGTCAGGGCTGCCCCCTGTCCGGCCAGTTGTATTCTATTTGCGTGGAGCCTTTCCTGCGCCTCTTGCGGAGGAGGTTGTCGGGATTGGTTCTGCGCGGGCCGGGCATCGGGGTGGTCCTTTCGGCATACGCCGATGACGTGCTCCTAACGTTTAATGACCCGGCTGACCTGCGGAGGATGCGCGAGTGCCAGGAGGTCTACTCTGCGGCTTCTTCTGCCAGGATCAACTGGGAGAAATGTTCTGGACTCCTGGTCGGCCCGTGGCAGACGGATCCCCTACCCGAGGAGCTCAGGCCTTTCACCTGGAGCAGGACCAGCATCCTCTACCTGGGGGTCCATCTCTGCCCTGCCGAGGAATCCTGGCCGGCCAACTGGCAGGAACTGGAGGCGAAAGTCACCGCTCGCCTGCGGCGCTGGACAGGACTGCTCCGAGTGCTGTCTTACCGGGTTCGAGTTCTGGTCATAAACCAGCTGATCGCCGCCATGTTGTGGTATCGGCTGGTCACTTTGACCCCTCCCCCGGACTTTGTCGTGAAAATCCAGAGAATGCTAGTCGACTTCTTCTGGGACAAAAGATTGCACTGGGTCGCCGCTGAGGTTCTGAGTCTCCCGCTTAGGGAGGGCGGTCAGGCGCTGGTGTGCCTACGCACGCAGGTGGCGACTTTCCGTCTTCAGACCCTGCAGCGATACCTTTACGTCGAGCCTCCTCCGAGATGGTGTGCCCTGGCGACGTATTTCTTCCGCCAGGTGCACGGCCTGAATTACGACGTGCAGCTCCTGTTTGTAGATCAGAGGGGCCTCGGCTCCTTCCAGGTGTTGCCCGTCTTTTACCAGGACCTGATCAAAGTCTGGAACGTGGTCGCCACGCGACGCAGCTCTCCCCCGTCAGGAGTAGCGGCTATCGTCAGAGAGCCGCTGCTCAGGAATCCGCCCCTCCGTCCCTTTCAGTGGCTGGCGGAGAGGAGGGCTGTGGCTGCCGGGGTGACCAGGGTCGGGGACGTGCTGGGTGGCGGAGGACTGGGCTGGATGCTCCCGCAGGAGTTGGCGCGTCGCGCGTCAGTGAGTGTCCAGGTCGCAGCCGATGCCATCCAAGACCTAAAAACGGTCGTGCTCGGACCCGAAGTCATTTTAGGTCTGGAGGTGGCCCAGGTGCGCGGTGATCTTGCGGCTGAACGTTCCCCTGTTCGGACGGAATTCCACATTGGCCCCAAGCCCCGAACCCTCCCTCGGGTGCCGGTGCCCCGCAATAATATGAGCCGCCTCGGGGACATGCCCTCCGTGCCATTTGGCACGGTGCGGAGGGGTTTTCTGTACGGACTGCTGCTGCACACCTTCCATTTTCTCGCCCTGGTCCGCCGCCCGGACACGCCCTGGCGTGCCTTGTTGCCATCCGGCGGCGGAGGCCCCCGATGGGTGGCCCTCTACGGAGGAGTTCTCCCCCTTTCTATCGGGGACCTGGGTTGGAGGGTGTTGCATGCAGCAGTCCCCTACAATAGGAGGATGTTTAGGTTCACGGACTCCCGGGACACCTGCCCTTTTTGCGGTCTTGTGGAGTCCGTGGACCACGCGTATATAGGATGTCTTAGGCTGCACTCCCTTTTTAGTTATTTAAAAAATCTTTTGTTACTGTTTTGTTTGCACTTCAGTCCCACACTCCTGATCTACGGGCACCCGGTGCGGAAGGGGGTCGGGAAGGAGGAGGACCTCCTCGTGAACCTGCTCCTGGGCCTGGCCAAGTTGGCCATCAACAGGTCCAGGCAGCGGGCGATCGACGGGGGAGTCCCGCCCGATTGTTTGTCCCTCTTCCGCGGCTACGTTCGCGGCCGGATGTCCCTGGAAAGGGAGCACGCGGTGTCTGCCGGCACCATCGAGGCCTTCCGTGCTCGGTGGGCACCGCGGGGTCTGGGGTGTTTTGTTGACCCTTTTAATCACATCTTAGTTTGATGTTTGTAAGGTTCCTTTAAAGTTTTTCCTTGATTTTACAGCTGACCTGACTTAGGGGCTGTGCTTGTTTTCTCCCTTGTTCTTTTTGCTCATTTAGTTTATTGTTTTGACTCAAAAGAGTTACATGAGATCTGAACGAGGTGTCAGCTGTGGCTCAGTTCATAGCACCCTCGCCTTTGAATCAGAGGGTTGTGGGTTCATGTCCCACTCCCGGATACCAAGAACTCTGATTGTACTGGAAATAGTTGCAATCTGTTACTGTTGATAACTCGAAAGAGTTTCAGAAGGTTGCTCAGTTTGGAGCTGGATGCAGAGGAGAGAGGAGGTGTTCCTGGTGCTGCTGTGCCTACTGAGTTCAACTTTTGAATACTGCTGCTGCTGTTCCTGAGGGGCCAGACAGGAGAGAGAGGAAGAGAAGAAGAAGAAGACCATTTTCATTTGTTTGGCTGCTGCAGGACAGGAAGGCCAGGAGGCCTGACCTTGGGACTTACAACATCCTAGGTGGGTGTTTGGACTTTGTTTTGTTTTTCAGGTGGGGGTTATTAAGAACTGTGTATTGTAGGGGGAGGATAGAAGACCATCCGGAGGACTTGGGGAAGGAAGAGTGAGGGTGTGTGTGGGGTTACAAACCATCTTGCTGCCACCCCTTCCCCGCCCCCCGCCCCCCACAACCCAGCATTTTCCAGTGGCCAGTATTGGCTGAAGCCATCGCCCCCCTCCCCCCCTACCGGAAGACCAACAAGCCCCCACCCACCTTCCATCTTAGAACCAGAGACACCCACCTAGAGTTTTCCCCTTTCCCTCCTGTGCCTCCCTGTCCTCTACCTCTCTCCCTCCTCTCCTGCATTAAAGGGGGGAGGTTATTTCAACCTCTCTCCCCCTTTCCCCCCAGGAAGGAGCTTTAGTGTTGTCACCTGTGGCCAGGCCCTCGAGGGTAAATGTGGAGGGGGTGTTGTCACCGGTGGCAGGGCCTTCGAAAAAGACCAATGCGGGGGTGGCTGCTTCTGCAGCTCCTGCTGCTCCCGCGGCCCTGTCACCTTTCCACCTCCTCACGAGGGCCCTGGGGGTGAAGAGCTACGCTCACCCCGACATGACAATCGAGGCCTGCGTGAAGGCTCTGGCTGGGGTCGTCGGCCCCTCGGCCATAGTCGCAGCCTCGAAGATGTACGGAAAGGCCATATTCTTCCTGAGGTCCGAGCGGGCGGTGCACCTGGCCCTGCAAAAGGGGCTCACTGTGGGCGGGACCTTTCTGGCGGTGGATCCCCTTGAGGCCACCGCCCAGAGGATTCTAATTTCTAACGTCCCGCCCTTTCTACCGAGTGAGCTGCTCCTCCCCCACCTCTAAACTGGGGGAGGTCAGGTCGGGCGGTGGCGCCGATCCCACTCGGCCTCAGGGACGCGGCCCCTCCACCACGTGTACTCCTTCCGGCGCCAGGTATTCGTCCGCTTGGCCCGGGAGGAGTGCCTGGAGGGGGCCTTTTCCATTAATTATGAGGGGACCGCCTACTGGGTCTTTTGGACCGCGGAGGGCGTGCGGTGCCAGGGCTTGTAAGGAGGTGGGGCATGTGAGGAAGAACTGCCCCCGTCTCCAAGGCTGCCAGCTCCACCCAAGCGGCCGCGGCTGGCACCACCCCTCCCCCCCCGTCACTACTCCATCTCCCTCCCCGCAAGGGGAGGCGTCGCCGGCAGTCACTGCCATCTCGGTTGCCGGTGAGGCGGGGGGAGAGCCCCCGCGCCGTAAAAAGGCGCGGAGGAAGACCCACAACCTGGGGGTGGTCCCTGAAACTCCTCAAACCCCCAAGGATCCCCAGACCCCTGCAGACACCGGCTCGGGGGAAACAATAACATCAGGCCCCTGCGTTGTCTCCCCGCGAGCTCCCGGGCCCGTGGGTGCTGAGGCACCATGTGCTGGGCCCGGCGTCATCCCTGCGTGGGTTCCCAGGGCCGGCGGGGCGAGACTCCTGCCCCCGAGCCGGTAAGAGAAAACCCCAAAACCCAGAGGGCGGGGCGTCCGGGTAGGCTGGACAAGGTGGAGGAGGCCCCAGAGATGGAGGTCTCCCTAACCCCCAGCCTCCCTCGGAAGAGACGCCGCCCCTCGGAGAAGGAAGAGGAGGTCGAGGGCGACTCCCAATCTGAAGAGGTTGGGTGTGTCCCCTCCCCTGATGAGGAGGTGGTGGCGTCTCCACCTAATAAAACCCCGACCTGCCCTCTGGGGGAATCCCAATCCCCTACACCCACAGTTCCCCCCCCCCCCATCAACCTGCTGCAGTCCCCTGAACAGGGCCCCTCGGGGGTCACTGAGGGCACCTTCCTTGTGGAGGAGCCCATTTTAGACCCATTGAATACCCCCGAGGTATCCTCTGACCCGTCAGGGGACTGAGAGATTAATAATTTAAAAAAATTTACCTGGGTCATTGGGTGGTGGTGGTGAGGAAGGCCTTCCCGCTCCCTCCCAGAACTTAGCACCGGGCGTCATAGTTTTAGGTCAGGAGCTCATTTTGAGCTCCCCGGACGACCCGGTGCCGGGAGGAGAGCGGGCATCTGCAGTGCTGCCACCCTCTGGCCCAAATCTATTAGAGGAGACCAGAGAGGACCCCTCTGGCCTTGATCCTGGGGGTGGGATCGAGGTGGAGGTGGAGCCGACTGGCAGCTCCGGACCAGCCCCCGTACTCAATACGGGGGAGGGGTTGGAAGCTGGAGGCGACGACCCGGAGGAGGATGGAGTTTCGGTGGTGAGCACCGGGGATGACCTTGACTCGTTCTCAAGCGAGTCAATGGATACCCTGGTGCCCTCCACTGACTCTCCCCTCATCTCCCCACGGGAACTCCAGGATTTTTTAGCGAGTCATCGCAGTCACCGAAATAGAGTCCAGTTGGCCTTGGCCCGGTGGCATTCTTTTCCGCTGGTGTTCTGGTCCACTCGCGAGGCCCTCAAGGCTCCCGAGTTGGACAGGAACGCCCGGCGGAGGGTCCAAACGTTTCTCGCTGGGCTCCTGAAGGAGAGGAAGGATTAAAAGTCCTCTCCTTTTAAATAAGGTGATGGTGGTATATACTCTTTGACAATGAAGACGACTATAGCCAGCCTCAACATCAGCGGCAGCAAGGACGCACAGCGCAGGTTCCAGAACTTCTCGGTCCTCAGGGACGGGAAGTATGCGTTGTGCTTCCTGCAAGAAACCCAGACCGTTCCGGGAGACGAAGCTACGTGGCTCCTGGAGTGGCGAGGGGGGGTCTACATGAGTCACCTAGCCTCCAATTCTGGCGGGGTGGCTATCTTGTTGGCCCCGCATTTTCAGCCGGAGATCTTGGGGGTCAAGGAGCCGGTGCCAGGCTGGTTGTTGCACCTGACTGTGCGCCTGGGGGGGCGCGGTCCTTCACTTTGTGAATGTGTACGCTCCCCTGGGCGCGCAGCAGCAAGCGAGACTCTTTGAGGAAGTGTCCACTCATCTGGGCTCCATCGACGCGGCGAGTGCATCGTCCTCGGGGGGGATTTTAATTGCACCCTCGAGGCCCGGGACCGTCACGGTACCCAGCACCGCACGCTCAGTGTGAGTAAGTTACGGGACCTGGTCAGGTCCTTCGACTTGGTGGACGTCTGGCGAAATCTCCATCCCCATTCCAGCGTTTTCACCTTTGTGTCACCTGGAGTCGGAGCATCCAGACTCGACCGTCTTTACGTTTCGAAGGCGTACGTGTCCTGCGTTCTGGCGGCTTCTGTGCAGGTGCCGTGCACGGACCACCGTCTGGTGTGGGCGGAGCTCGCTCCTTTCTGCGCTCGGACGGGGTCCGCGTACTGGCCCTTTAATAACCTGTTGCTGGAGGACGAGCGGTTCCTGGACTTGTTTCGGCGTTTCTGGGCCGGCTGGAGAAGGAAGCGGGGAGGCTTCCCCTCCTTGAGGCTCTGGTGGGACGTGGGCAAGACTCACGTCCGAGTTTTCTGTCAGGAGTACGCGAAGGGGTCGACAAAGAGGTGGAAATCCAGGGTTGAGGAGTTGGAGAAGGAGGTGCTCGACCTGGAGACAGGTCTCCGTCAGCCCGACGCGGACCCGGCCCTGCGGTCGGTGTACGATGAGAAGAAGGGCGCGTTGCGGGACCTGCAACTCGCCGGGTCCCGGGGCGCGTTCGTGAGGTCACGGATCCAGTTCCTCAAGGACCTGGACCGTGGCTCCCCCTTCTTCTACTCGCTGGAAAAAAGGCACGGGGTCCGTCAGCAGCTCCTTACGCTGCTGGCCGACGACGGATCCCTCGTCTCGGATCCGGAGGGCATCAGGGCCATTACCCGAGACTATTACACTGCCCTGTTCTCTCCGGATCCATCCAGCGAGGATGCTTGCAGAGTTTTGTGGGAGGACCTGCCACAGGTCGGCCCGGAGGGCGCCGGAAAGCTTGACTCCCCTATAAGTCTGGGGGAGCTGACCGGTGCCCTCGATGGTCTCTCAAGGGGCAAATCCCCGGGACTTGACGGGCTGACCGTGGAGTTCTTCAGGGCGTTCTGGGACGTCCTGGGGAGCGACTTCGCGGGGGTCCTGGGGGAGAGCATTGCTACCGGGGAGATGCCCCTTTCGTGGTGCAGGGCCGTGATTACCCTGTTGCTGAAGGGGGATCTCCGCCTACTTAAAAACTGGCGCCCGGTCTCCCTCCTCAGCACGGACTATAAAATATTCGCTAGAGCCATGTCTTCTGGGCTCGGCCCCGTGCTGGACCACATGATCCACCCTGACCAGTCCTACACCGTCCCGGACCGCACAATTTATGACAATATCCATCTGGTCCGGGACATTATCCACCATTCCCAGAGGGCTGGTCTGTCGAGCGCCTTCCTGTCCCTTGATCAGGAGAAGGCGTTCGACAGGGTGGATCACGAATATTTACTCGGGACTCTGCGAGCATTCGGTTTCGGGACGCATTTTGTCGCCCGGATCCGACTTCTGTACACGGCCGCGGTGTCTAGTGAAGGTTAACGGGTCCCTGACGGCGCCCCTTCGCTTTGGGAGAGGGGTACGTCAGGGCTGCCCCCTGTCCGGCCAGTTGTATTCTATTTGCGTGGAGCCTTTCCTGCGCCTCTTGCGGAGGAGGTTGTCGGGATTGGTTCTGCGCGGGCCGGGCATCGGGGTGGTCCTTTCGGCATACGCCGATGGCGTGCTCCTTATGTTTAATGACCCGGCTGACCTGCGGAGGATGCGCGAGTGCCAGGAGGTCTACTCTGCGGCTTCTTCTGCCAGGATCAACTGGGAGAAATGTTCTGGACTCCTGGTCGGCCCGTGGCAGATGGATCCCCTACCCGAGGAGCTCAGGCCTTTCACCTGGAGCAGGACCAGCATCCTCTACCTGGGGGTCCATCTCTGCCCTGCCGAGGAATCCTGGCTGGCGAACTGGCAGGAACTGGAGACGAAAGTCACCGCTCGCCTGCGGCGCTGGACAGGACTGCTCCGAGTGCTGTCTTCCCGGGGTCGAGTTCTGGTCATAAACCAGCTGATCGCTGCCATGTTGTGGTATCGGCTGGTCACTTTGACCCCTCCCCCGGACTTTGTCGCAAAAGTCCAGAGAATGTTAGTCGACTTCTTCTGGGACAAAGGATTGCACTGGGTCGCTGCTGAGGTTCTGAGTCTCCCGCTTAGGGAGTGGTCAGGCGCTGGTGTGCCTACGCACGCAGGTGGTGACTTTCCGTCTTCAGACCCTGCAGCGATACCTTTACGTCGAGCCTCCTCAGAGATGGTTGCCCTGGCGACGTATTTCTTCCGCCAGGTGCACGGCCTGAATTATGACGTGCGGCTCCTGTTTATAGAGCAGAGGGGTCTCGGTGGTTCCTTGCAGGCGTTCCCCGTCTTTTACCAGGACCTGATCAAAGTCTGGAACGTGGTCGCCTCGCGACACAGCTCTCCCCCGTCAGGAGTAGTGGTGATCGTCAGAGAACCGCTGCTCAGGAATCCGCCCCTTTCAGTGGCTGGCGGAGAGGAGGGCTGTGGCTGCCGGGGTGATCAGGATCGGGGACATGTTGGGTGGCGGAGGACTGGGCTGGATGCTCCCGCAGGAGTTGGTTCGTCGCGCGTCAGAGAGTGTCCAGATCGCAGCCAATGCCATCCAAGACCCAAGGACGGTCGTGCTCGGACCTGATGTCATTTTAGGTCTCGAGGTGGCCCAGGTGCGCGGTGGTCTTCCTGCTGAACGTTCCCCTGTTCGGACGGAATTCCACATTGGCCCCAAGCCCCGAACCCTCCCTCGGGTGCCGGTGCCCCGCAATAATATGAGCCGCCTCAGGGATATGCCCTCCGTGCCATTGGACACGTCGCGGAGGAGTTTTCTGTACGGGCTGCTGCTGCACACCTTCCATTTTCTCGCCCTCATCCGCCGCCCGGACATGCCCTGGCGTGCCTTGTTGCCGTCGGCGGCGGAGGCCCCCGATGGGAGGCCCTCTACCGAGGTGTCCTCCCGCTTTCTATCGGGGACCTGTGTTGGAGAGTGTTACATGCAGCAGTCCCCTATAATCGTAGAATGTGTAGGTTCACGGACTCCCAGCACACAGTTGAGGGCAACTGTGACCTTCAGAGCCACTGGCAGGGGATGTCCACCCACACAGTTAGGGGAGATCTCAGGGCCAATCACCTGACAGATATTGTTCACTTTCCCCCTTGGCAGTCGGAGCCTCCTTCGGCACTGCACCTCAGTCAAATTGAGGTAGCTGCTTTGCCGCCTGTATCCCTGGCAGCAGGATAGTGGCGTCTTCTGTGGCCTCTTCCACCTTGGACAACCTCTTGGCCCTACGCCCCTTGTGTCTGCACCTGGCCTCCCAAAGGTGGCTCCCCTGGAGGCTGATTGTCCACTCCTGGCCTCCTCCATATTCTATACCTCCCTTCCTCCTCGGAGGCGACGCTGCCTCCAGTGGAGATGTCAGAACCCATACCCAGGCTAAATGGAGGCCTCTGGGAAGCTGCAGGCCCGAGAAAGATTCCTGTCTGCAGACTGGTGAGCTGAAGCTTCACAGTACAGAGGAAGCTGTTGGAAATCGATCTGAACTGCTACAGATCACACAGGCAAGTTTAAAACACTTTCTGCAATGAATACTTCACAAAACATTAACATCCCTCTGAGCCCACATATCTTGACCGTGGATGAGGCTTTTTAAAAAGTCACTTGCCCGCCTGCCAGTTGCGCCGAGCTGAAGATCGCACAGGCCCCTCAAAATGGGCTTCGATTGTCAAGTTAAGGGTCTTAACAAGGCCTTTAATTAATGGTGGGCACGTGTCGCGTTTCATCACGTGCCCACCCAGCTAAATATCGCGATGGCACAGTGGCGTCGGGACGCTCGCTAGCACACGGCATTTTAAGCGCTGACGTGCGGGGTCCACCACCCGCTTGTCATCCATAAAATTCCACCCATTGTAAAGGACCCTCTAGGGAAGAGTGATCATAGCACGCTAGAATGTCAAGTTCAGTTTGAGAGCGAGAAACTTGAGTCCCACACTAGTGTTCTGGAGTTAAACAAAAGCAACTACATAGGTATGAGGGTAGATTTGGCCCTAGTGGACTGGGCAGGAGGACAACAAGGTAGGACAGTTGATGACAGTGGCAGATATTTAAGGAGATATTCAATTCCTCCCAAGTAAAACATATTCCAAAGAGCAAGAAAGATGGGAAGAGGGGGGAAAAGCATTCATGGCTGAACAAGGAAGTTAAAGATAACTTAAAGGCAAAATCTAAGGCATACCAAATTGCAAAGGTCAGTGGCGGGCTGGAAGATTGGGAAACTTTTAAAGATCCAAGGGCTATGATAAAAATAAGAGCAAAGGTAAATTATGAAAGAAAACTAGCACAAAATGTGAAAACTGATAGCAAAAGCTTCTACAAGTATATAAAAGGAAAGAGTAGCTAAAGTGAATGTTGGTCCCATGGAGGACGAGACTGGGGAGTTAATAGTGGGGAACGCAGAAATGGCAGAGACGCTTAATCAATATTTTGGCTGAGTTTTCATGGCGGAGAACACTAGTACCACCCCAATAGTAACAGGTAGAGTAAATGGTATAGAAAAGGAGGAATTTAGAGCAATCGCCATCACTAGAGATAAAGTACTGAGTAAACTATTGGGATTAAAGGGTGACAAGTCTCCAGGACCTGATGGCCTACATCCCAGGGTCTTAAAGGAAGTGGCAGCAGAGATAGTGGATGCATTGGTAATATTTCAAAATTCCCTAGATTCTGGAAAGGTTCTAGTGGATTGGAAAAATGCTAATATAATGTCCTTATTCAAACAGAGGGGTGGGTGGGAGAGAAGAAGCAGAATGTAGGAAACTATAGACCAGTTAGTTTAAACATCTGTTGTTGGGAAATTGTTAGAATCCATTATTGAGCAAGTAGTCATGGGGCATTAGGAAAGTCAAAATGTAATCCATCAGAGTCAGCATGGTCTTAAGAAGAGTAAATAGTGTTTGACTAATTTGCTAGAGTTCTTCGAAGATGTGACAAGCAATGTGGATAATGGGGATCCTATAGATGTAGTATATCTGGACTTCCAGAAGGCCTTTGATAAGGTGCCACACAAAAGATTAATACACAAGATAAGATCACACGGAGTTAGGGGTAATATATTAGCTTGGATAGAGGATTGGCTAACCAACAGAAAGCAGGGAGTCAGGATAAATGGGTCTTTTTCTGGATGGCAATCTGTAACTAGTGGGGTGCCACAGAGTTTGGTCCTTGGGCCCCAACTATTTACTGTCTATATTAATGACTTGGATTCAGGGATAGAAGGTACTAAAGCTAAATTTGCAGATGACACTAAAATAGGTGGGAAAGTAAGATACAAGGAAGAAATAAGAAATTTACAAAATGGATAATGGACAGGTTAGGTGAATGGGCCAAAATTTGGCCGATGAGTTTAATGTGGATAAGTGTGAGGTTATCCAATTTGGTCGGAAGAATAAAAAGGCGACTTATTTATATGGAAAGAAAATTCAAAATGCTTCAGTGCAGAGGGATCTGGGTGTCCTTGTGCATGAATTGCTGAAAGCTAGTATGCAGGTACAACAGGTAATATGGAAGGCAAATAGAATTTTGGCATTTATTGCTAAATGGATTGACTATAAAAACAGGGAAGTGTTCCTGCAACTGTACAACACATTGGAGAGACTGCACCTGGAGTACTGTGCAGAGTTTTGGTCCCCGTCCCCTCACTTGGACAGGCAGGGGTGGGGTGGGGGGGGCAGGGGGTGATGTAGTTGCATTGGAGGCGGTTCAGAAGATGTTCACTAGATTGATTCCAGAGATGCGGGGCTTGTCTTATAAGGAGAGATGCAGCAATTTAGGCCTATACTCACTAGAGTTTAGAAGGATGAGAGTAGATCTAATTGAGGCACATAAGATGCTAAAGGGGATAGACAAAGTAGACGTGGAGTGTATGTTTCCCCTTGTGCATTCTAGAATGAAGCCATAGTTTTAGGCTAAGGGGCGGTAGATTTATATCAGAGATGAGGAATTACTTTTCTCAAAAGGGCCATGAATCTGTGGAATTCACTACCTCAGAGTGCAGTGGATGCTGGGACGCTGAATAATTTTGAGGAGAGACAGATTTTTAATTCTTAATGGGTTGAAAGGTTATGGGTAGAGGGCAGGAAATTGGATTTGAGGCCGAAATGAAGAGATCAGTCATGATCGTATTGAATGGCAGGGCAGGCTCAAGGGGCTGAATTGCCTACTCCTAGTTCTTCTGTTCATGTGGTACCCTGAGACCACATTACTCTTTTGGGGGACAATGTGGAGCTGTGCCTAAGCACAGTGCCGAACCCCAGGACATGTCCAAGTCAGGGTGATGACATGCTGGGAGGGGAGCTTCAAGGTGGTGGGGCACCAATCGATCTGCTGCCCTCTGCGCTCCACATGCTTGTGCCTCCCTATTGAAGGTTAGACTGTGCGGTGCCACATGTGTTGTAGGCAACATTTGGCAAGGGGGGCAGTGGTGGTGAAAAACAGGCCTGGCATCTGAGTGTGTGTTTGACAGCAGCGAGGCGAGGAGGCACTAGAGCCCTGCAATGTCCCACTCTGGTTGGGATGGGCCATCCGTGAATAGAATCCAGATACAACTAACACTGATCAAGGCTCTTTCCTTTTCAAGGGACGAATGCACATAATGCTGCCAAGTGGGTGAGGACTGGTGGAGGGCCAGCCCAGTTGGTGATTCTCAGCCACTTCGAGCAGGAGGACCTAGATCTGGAGAGGCGCCGTGTGCCCAATATCAGTGAGGCTGGGTAGGTTTGTTTGCACAGCAGTGAGGTCACCCATTGTTCTCCCAACAACCATGGCACTGCTGAATGTTCAATGATTGAAGTTTGCAATGTGGCTTGACAATTGTTTATGGAAGGATGAGTGCATAATGATCTGGGGGACAGGGATGCACATTGACATTGTCTCCACGTTAACTAGTCAAATGTCCTTGTTCTTCCTTTCAGTACCAGTGGAGCAGGGCTAGGAGCAGCAGCGAGGGCCCCCCTCTCACCCCCGAGGGTCCTAAAGTCTCAGACTCACCAGCATAACACCATCTCTGCAAGGCAGGCACCAGCAGATACCAGCACCTCAGTGGGAATTAGATCAGCTAGTGTCCCGAAGCACAGCGGTGAGGGGATTTCAGTTGCTGGAGGAGCTGGCGGTGACAAAGAGTGCCCATGGTGCCAGCAGTTGAAGGACTGCAGGGGACCAGGCACATGTCACAGTCAGTGGCTGATGTGCCTCTGGAATCGTCAGTGATGCAGGAAATGCGGCAGGGTGCGCGGGAGCATCTGGCGGAGATACATGAGGCTGTATTTATCTTGGTGTCTACGTAGACTCCTCCACCATGGACTATCACTGATGAAATGAGCCTCATGGCCAAGCACCTTGCGTCCTCCATGGAGGGAGTGGCGACTCATGGAGAGGCTCCTTCAGGAGGCGGCCAATCAGGGCTTCCTGGGGAAGCGCTTGGACCAGCGAGCCCTCATCAGCATTGACCTCAGCTGGTCAGTGCCAGTGTGAGAGATGGTCTGGGCACCAAATTTCCCAACTCAGTGCCCATCCATCCACGGTTAACAGGGAGGTCCAAACCGACCTCACCATGGCACAGTAGCTGCCTATCGTCTCTGTGGGCTCCTGTCAGGGCACTCCGGATGAGGGCAGCAGCTCCTCCGCCAGTGGCCATTGCATCAGATGAGGCTGTGACGACTGGGCAGTTGCCAGCTGTGGAACTGGCCACTCCCTCCCAGGCGGGGTCAGCACAGGCTCCACGGGCCAGAGGACACCCGCCAAGGTCATCGAGGCCAAGAAGGCAGCAGAGTGTCTCAGATACCAGTCCCAGCGAGGGGGCAGCACCAAGACATAGCACCTGAAAGTGTAAACATAAAAGCACCTTAGGCACACCACAGGTTTCTCACTGGCGCTTTTGTGTTGGCTCACAATGGAGTTGGTGTGATGTTGAACACCATTGTCATTTTATTCTCTTAAGTCCCTTTTGTTATACCAACATGTCACCATGGCCGAGGGTGCCTCTTTCCTTCTGCAGGTGGATGGTTACCAATAATGTTACGAGTGATTTGTGGGACATTCAGCTTTATTAAAAAGGCCCTTAATATTCCTAACTGGGCAGATTTTGCACTCGGGTATCGAGTATGGAGCCTGCAGCCCAGGCTTGTCCTGGAGGTCCATCTGTGGTGTGCTAGCTGAAGGTTTGTTGGATTAAAGCCTCCGGGTGTCCCTGCCTCCCTGGAGTACGCCTGGGTCAGCGTCTACCCCCTCAGCATTTCCTTGTGTGCGCTCAGCTGACTCACTGCTGGATTCATCGTACATCATCTTCGTCTACTGCATCCCCCCCTTTCCCAGTGCATGATTGTGGAGAGCGCATGCAACCACTATCACAGACACAATCTGGAGGGTACTGGAATGCAGTCCAAATGGTCCACTATCAGAAGCATTTGGCATTTGAGGCCACCGAAGGCTCTCTCCACCACAGCCCTTGTGGTGCTGTGGCTCCTATTGTAGCGCTGCTCAGCTTCTGTTCTTGGATGGCGGAGAGGCGTCATGAGCCACCTGAGGGGATAGCCCTTATCACCCAGCAGCCAACCATCCAGCCGAGCCAGAGCATTGAAGAACCCTGGCACCTGGGAGTGTCTGAGGATGTAGGCGTTGTGGGAGCTGCCTGGGTACCTTGCACAGACTTGCAGAATCTGCACGTTCATGGAGTGGAATCCCTTCCTGTTGACGAAGGCACCGGGCTCACCTGCTGGCGCCTTGATGGCCACATGTGTACAGCCTACAGCACCCTGGACACGGGAGAAGCCAGCAATGGCCACGAAGCCTCTGGCTCACTGTCTGGCCTGCCTGGTCCCAATGGTTATGGATGAAGGTCAATGCACACCTGAACAGAGCGTCTAACCTGTTTGACACAAGTGTGGACAGTTGATTGGGAGACATCGCAAAGATCAACCACTGAGCCCTGGAAGGAGCCAGAGGTATAGAAGTTGAAGGCAACTGAGAGCTTCAGAGCCACTGGCATGGGGCGTCCACTCACAGTTCATGGAGATCTCAGGGCCAATCATCTGACAGATATAGTTCACTGTCCCCCTTGACAATCGAAGCCTCCTTCGGCTCTGCACCTCAGTCATATTGAGGTAGCTGCTTCGCCGCCTGTATACCCTGGCAGCAGGATAGTGGCGTCTTCTGTGGTCCCTCCCATCTTGGACAACCTCTTGGTCCTGCGCCCCTTGTGCCTGTATTCCCAAAAGTGCTTCCCCTGGAGGCTGATTATCCACTCCTGGCCACCTCCTTATTCTAGCCCTCTCTTCCTCCTCAGAGGAGCTGCCTCCAGTGGAGATGTCAGAACCTATACCCAGGCTAAATGGAGGCCTCTGGAAAGCTGCAGGCCCGAGAAAGATTCCTGTCTGCAGACTGCTGAGCTGAAGCTTCAAAGTACAGAGAAAGCTGCTGGAAATCGATCTGAACTGCTACAGATCACACGGGCAAGTTTAAAACACTTTCTGCATTAAATACTTCTGATAAAACATGAACAACCCCTCTGAGCCCACATATCCCGCCCGTGGATGAGTTTCGTTAAAAAGTCACTAACCCGCCTGCCCGTCGCCCCCGTGCGCTGAGCCGAAGATCGCACGGGCTCCTCAAAATCGGCGTCGATTGCCGAGTTAAGGGCCTTAACAAGGCCTTTAATTAATGGCGGGCGTACTTCGCACTTCATAACGCGCCCACCCAGCTAAATATCGCGATGGCGCACGGTAACATTGGGACACTCGCTCGACGTCAGCGCGTGACATTTTAAGCGCTGACGTGTGGGGTCTGCTACCCGCATGTCACATATAAAATTCTGCCTATGATTTTGTGCTTATTGTGGAAAGCACAGACTGAAGCTTGAGAACACCCTCTCCTCCATGTAATTTTTTAAGCTAGTCTGAGCTGGAAGTCACTTTTTGATTAGCCTCAACTTGGTTATTGTCGTTGACCTAAGCCTTACAATTGAATCAAAGCAATTGCCAGATTTACAGGTGACCAGGCTTTGGGGAGTCAGGTGAGAGATACCCAACCCCAGGATTCCTCGCCTTTGACCTGCTCTTGTAGCCACACAGTATTTATATGGCTGATATAATTTAGTTTCTAGTCAATGGTAATCCCAAAGATGTTGATGGTGGGGGTTTCAGCAATGGTAATGCCATTGAATGTCAAGGGGCAATGGTTAGTTTCAAGATGGTCATTGCCTGGCACAAATGTTACTTGAAGTTGTCAGGCCAAGCCTGGATTTGTCCTGGTCTTGCTTCATATGGATACAGACTGCTTCTGTATGTGACAGCTGCAAATGGTACTAATATTGCATAATCTGTGAACATCCTCACTTCTGACTTTAAGATGGGGGGAAGGTTATTGATTTCAAAGCTGAAGATGGAGGACCAAGGACTCTACCCTGGAGGAACTCCTGCAGTGATGTCCTGGAGCCAAGGTGATTGACTTCTAACAACCATCTTCCTTTAATTTAATTAATTAGAGGGATTAGCAGATGGACTTGCATAGCAGGGATGCACTCATCCATGAAGATTCACCCAAGGGTTTGCCCTGTATTGCAGCATTGCCCTCAATGTCTGGGACCAGAAGCTGTTGCTCTTACTCACGCCCATGTGCATTTCTCTTCACAGGAAGCAGTTTTCCAAAATCACCAACACTTGACTGTTTCAACAAAAGTCTGTGGCTGTAAAGTTTCTGAACGAAGTTAGGAAAAATAGTTCCATTCTCAGCCAATTTATCTTCCAATTACACAGCAAAAAAGGTTCTCATGTTGGAAAATCAAAATTTATGCAAGATATTGGAGATCTAAGCACAGCTAATTTGCCACTGGCTTTGGAGTGTCAAGTCTGGTTATTAAATTTATGATTGCATAAAAACTGTCAGGTGGTCCCACAATCCACAGGGTGGAGTAAATAGCACAGTATGGAATATTCACTTTTAACGGATAATTAATGGGAATGGTTATAACTCTAAAGATGGGATTGGTGTCCACTGGTAATTCATTCACCTCAATAAATCAGATGTGACCATATCACTGGATTCTTGTAGTTGTGACACATCCAGAAATCTGAAAATGGAGGAAAATACCATCTTGTAATTTGTGGTTAACATGAGATGCAAAAACAAAAAAAATGCTGAAAAACTCAGGTCTGACAGCATCTGGAGAGAAAGACAGTCAACATTTCACATCCTTGAGTCATCTGGACTCTGTCTTTCTCTCCAAAGATGCTGTCAGACCTGAGTTTTCCAGCATTTTTTGTTTTAGATTTCCAGCATCCGCAGTATTTTGCTTTTTATATGAGTCAGATGCATTCTGGGATGCAGGGGAGCTGATCATAGGGGGAGGGGAGGGGCAAATTGGAGAGGAATTAGGGTATTGGATTTTGTAAATTTTGAAGTTAGACTTACAGATAACACAAAACACGATAGAGTTACACAACTTGGATCATTTACCATTCTTCAGGGAATTGACTGGTGCTAGTGGTCTGACTAATGGTAATTGATTACTGCACAATTTGAATTTAAACTCCAATCCAGTTCAATCTGGACTGGACCATTGCAGCTGAATGGGTGTCTTATCAGAAGAGTCACAACCTGAGTTGACTAGTTTAAATCTCCATTTATCAGTGTCCAGGCTGAATTAAAAAGTTCCTGTGTCGTTTCTACTATTTCAGATAGTCAGTCAGCTTCATTACTGAGTTGAATAAACACTATTTTTGTTCTGTTTGAAGCCAAAAACATCTGTACAGAGTTTACTTTTACTGATGTTGGAGACAGCAAGTGGAGAGAAGTTACTAGAAGACAACTGAAGTAGCTTAAGTATGACAAGGACAGTGGCAGTAATCTGTACTCTGACTCAGGGTCTGGAATCAGAGGGAGAATCTGGGGAATATGTTCAAGGAGAACGCTATACAAAATACCAGTTATTCAGATACAAATCATGGGGCCTTCCGTGCCAGTATAGTGCTGTAAAGGGTCCAAAGTTTAATGCCTCATCCAAGAACAGCAGTGTTATATTCCCTTACTGCTGAGTGGGTGCATTATCTGCTGAAATTCCACAACCTTTGAATTCAATGAACTGAGTAGAACCAACTGAGCCAAGTTGGTTCCAACCTTTGGGCGAGAGAGAGAGATCATGGAGAGAGTCTGAGCTATCCAACAGTCCAACTCCTGTCTCAGGAACTGCAGCTCAGTCATGTCAAACCCTCATTAGCAATTATGTCAGAAACATTTATCATTTCTTGCTAATACTTAGATTTGTCTCGATTCTCCCTCAACAATATCTCAGCTCATACACAAGCCCGATATCAGTTTAATTCCCTATAACCGATTGTGAAGTTATCACAATTGACAGCGAGGATGAATCAGTGGTATTAATCATTTCTCCAACATTGACAG
This sequence comes from Cetorhinus maximus, assembly GCF_964194155.1. NCBI lineage: Eukaryota > Metazoa > Chordata > Chondrichthyes > Lamniformes > Cetorhinidae > Cetorhinus > Cetorhinus maximus. The sequence goes on along the minus strand of NW_027597513.1, from coordinate 55,965 downwards.
CTCTTCCCATCAGTCACTGCTTCATCTAGCAGCTCCAAGTTTTGCTTTTATACTGTAAAACTTGGATACTTTCCCTCAAATTGCCAGCTGGTTTTCCATCTGGGAAAGAGGTTTTTTTTTTTCATGTTATGTGGGCATCACTGGCATAGCCAGTGCCCATCCCCAATTACCCTTGAACTGAGTTACTTGCTAGGCTATTTCAGCAGGCAGTTAACAACCAGCCACGTTGCTATAGGCCTGGAGTTATATGTAGGCCAGACGAGGCAAAGATGGCAGATTTCCTTCCCAAAGGAAATTAGTAAACCTGATTGTTATTGAAAACCTATGGATAGTTTCATGGTCACAGTTATTGAGATTAGCTTTTCTTCCCGATTTATTAATTGAATTTAAATTCCACCAACTGCCATGGTGGCATTTGAACTATTCACTACAGTATTAGTCTGGGACTTTGGATTATTATTCAAGTGACATAACCACCAAACCATCACCACCCCCAATTTGTAGAACTCCCAGAAATATTCAGGTACAGAACAAGGAAATGTCATTTGGTTCATCAACTCCAGCTGTTGGCCAGGAACAATCTGCTCCAACACCTTCAACTGGTTTCACAGACTGAGGAAGGAATCTGGAAGTTCTTTCTTTGACACCCAAACCCAGATTAGGCAAAGCTTCCCAACAATCTAGACTTATATCTGTTATCAGTCCCCTTCCCTGTAACAGTCCATCTTGACCCTCACAGTTCAGAGAGCACCCTATCCACACAGCTACCCAATCTGTTTCCTCAACTGAAAATCCAACTCCCAAATGACAGCCCTTTTAAAAAGCTACCAATCAGCTCATTAGCTGCTTCAGCTGGACAATCATTTAGGTAGAGATTGAAAGCAATGAGATCCTAAGTGGATGGAACAGACACAAAAAACAATTCAAAGAGACAAACATAAAAAGGTAAATTGGAGAATATTGAAGAAAGCTGGGAGAGAGGAGGAGGCTAAGTAATGTTTCATCAATGGTTTTAAAGTTATGCCCTATATTCTATTAATAGGGGTGGATATGAATTCTGGCCTTGCTAGTGATGCCAACATCCCATGAAAGAATATGAAAAAAATTATGAAATATTAACTTCGAATATGTTTGCACCATTAATGTTGAGTATATCTTGAAATGTACTGTGTGAATTGATGGCTAATCACTTACAGAGCATGGATTCAAAGTTAGACGGTATCTCAGTGATGCTGTTATTGAAAGGGTTAATCAACATCATGACACAAGGATGAGAGTCAGAATTCAACCAGTTTATGTTGCTGCCAGTGCTCAAATACCATGTGTGGTTACTCATGCCATGTTAGTAACTCAACAAAAGCTTTTATTTATGAAGCACCTTTAATATAGAAAAACATTCCAAAGATCTTCACAGAGATGGGAAGGAAGAACATATGTCAAGGTTTCGTGCTGGGGCCTCAACTACTTATGATCTGAATTAATGACTTAGATGGAGGAACCAACTGTATTGTATTGAAATTTGCAGATGACACAACGATAAGTAGAAAAGCAAGTTGTGAGGAGGAAACAATGAGCCTGAAAAGATAGGTTAAGTGAATGGGTAAAAATTTGGCAGATGGAGTATGATATGGGGAAATGTGAGGTTGTCCACTTTAGCAGGAAGATTAGAAAAGCAGAATATTGTTTGAATGGGGAGAGACTACAGAATGCTGCAGTACAGAGGGATCTGGATTACCTAGTTCGTGAATAACAAAAACTCAACATGCAGGTAATTAGGAAATAATATGGAAAGTTGGCATTCAATGGGGATAGATTATAAAAGTAGGTAGGCCTTGCAACAACTGTAGCAGGCTTTGGTGAGACCATACCTTAAGTACTGTGCACAGATTTGGTCATCTTACTTAAGGAGGGAAACAATTGCAAAGGAAGCACTTCAGAGAAGGTTCACTTGACAAATTCTTGGGATAAGGGGTTTGTCTTATGAGGAAAAGTCAAACAGGCTGGTAAGGCATGAAGGGAATTTGCATTTTTAGATAGATGAAGAGATTTGGATTTCAAAGGGATTTTAGTCTGTTTGCAGCTAGCTAGATAAGCAAGGCTAAGGAATGTGTTTATTTTTCCCAAAGGTAACTGACAATAAATAGGAGCAACATGAAAATTTTTATATTGTGAAGAAGGTACAGTTTGAAAGACACATGAAACAATAGGATTTACATATTAAAAGAGAAACAAATGTAAAGGAGAATGAGGCTATGTGTTAGGATCCTGAGACCGTTGCCCCTGGTTCCAGACTCCCTAACCAGGGGAACCATCCTCCCTGCAGCTAGTCTGTCTAGCCCTGTTAACATTTTATGTGTTTTAATCAGATCCCCTCTCATTCTTCGAAACTCTAGTGAATACAGGGCCAGTCGAACCAATCTCTCCTCATATGACACTCCTGCCATTCCAGTTCTGCTGAAGGGTCATGAGGACTCCAAACGTCAACTATTTTCTTCTCCGCCGATGCTGCCAGACCTGCTGAGTTTTTCCAGGTAATTCTGTTTTTGTTTTGGATTCCCAGTATCAGCCGAGTGAACCTTCGCTGCACTTTAAGTAAGCCCACCTTTGAATTCTGGCAGAGGCTATTGGTGGAGTTGCTTCATTTTCACTAAATAAACCCATTAGTGGCTTGTGATCTGACACTGGGTGAAATGTCGCCCATGCAAATATTGATGGAACTTCTTCACTAAAAATGTTACGGATATGCCTTCTTTCTCAAATTGTGAATAACCCTTCTTGGCTGCAGAGAGGGTTCTGGAGACTCCGTAGGGAGCTGCATCACAGGTTAGTATTAATTTAATCCATCCATGTAACTGTATAATCCCTCATCATTCTAGTAAAGCTCCTCCATACCCTTTCCAAATTCTTCACGTCTATCCTAAAGTGTGGTGCCCAGTGTTGGACACAACACTCCAGGTGAGACCAAGTTAGTGTTTTATAAAGGTTTAACAAAACTTCCTTCCTTTTTCAATCTGAAATGCTTCATTAACACATTGTTAACCCGTCCTGGCACCTTCAGAAATGAAAACAGAAATTGCTGGAAAAACTCAGCAGGCCTGGCATTACCTGCGGAGAGAGAGAAACAGAGTTAATGTATCAAATCCGTATGACTCTTCTTCAGAGCTGAAGGGAGGTAGAAATGTGATGGGTTTTATACTGTTTTTGCCACATTCAGAGATCTGTGTACAAACAAATCCAGGTCTCTCTGTTCTTGTACCCCTTTAAATTTTGAGCCATTTAATTTATGTTCTGCCTCTTCATTCATCCTCCCAAAATGTATTATCTCACACATCCGGCATGCCAATTCAATATTAGGAAAACTGAGTCCATTGTTTCCAGCCCCCACTCCAAAGTCTGTTTCCAGCGAGCAACTCCATCGCTCTCCCTGCAATTGTCTGAGGTTCAACCAGACCGTTTGGACACTGGTGTCATGTTTGAACCCGAGATGAACTTCCAACTACATACTCACACCGCCACTGAAATCACTTATTTCCACTTCCATAACATTGTCCAAATGCAATCCTATATCAGCTCTGCAGTCCTGCCACATCCAGTCGTGAATGATGGTGGACAATTAAACAACTCACTGGAGGAGGAGACTCCACAAATATCCCCATCCTCAATGATGGAGGAGCCCAGCACATCAGTGCAAAAGATAAGGCTGAAGCATTCGCAACAATCTTCAGCCAGGAGTGCTGAGTGGATGATCCATCTCTACCTCCTCCGGAGGTCCAAAGCATCACAGATGCCCGTCTTCAGCCAGTTCGATTCACACCACCTGATATCAAGAAATGGCTGAAGGCACTGGATACTGCAAAGGCTATGGGCCCTGACAACATTCCAGCAATAGTACTGAAGACTTGTGCTCCAGAACTTGCTGTGCCCCTAGCCAAGCTGTTCCAGTACAGTGACAACACTGGCATATACCTGGCAATGTGGAAAATTGCCCAGGTATGTCCTGTCCACAAAAAGCAGGACAAACCCAACCTGGCCAATTACTGCCCCATCAGTTTACTCTCCATCATCAGTAAAGTAATGGAAGGGGTCATCAACAGTGCTATCAAGCGGCACTTGCTTAGCAATAACCTGCTCACTGATGCCCATTTTGAGGGTTAAGGGCATCCCTGCTGTTGAGACAAATTTTGAGGGGTGAGTGGGGGGTGGGTGACAAGGGCTGCCCTGGGATGGAGATGACTTGTTGGGGTGGTGGGGCAAGGGTAGCCTTGCTGTTGAATATAGTGTATAAACATTCGGGGTGGGGTTAGGATGGGCGTGGGAAACGGCCATGCATTACAGAAACCTATATATAAAGGGACCATTCCTCTGCAGCTGAGGCAGTTCAGGCGTAGCCACATTCATATGATTAGTAAAACTCAGCAGGTCTGGCAGCATCTGCGGAGAGGAACACAGTTAACGTTTCGAGTCCGTATGACTCTTCAACATAACTAAGTAAAAATAGAAGAGAGGTGAAATATAAACTGGTTTAAGGGGCGGGACAAGTAGAGCTGGATAGAGGGCCAGTGATAGGCGGAGATAAACAAAAGATGTCACAGATAAAAGGACAAAGAGGTGTTGAAGTTGGTGATATTATCTAAGGAATGTGCTAATTAAGGGTAGAAAGCAGGACCAGCAAGGTACAGATAGCCCTAGTGGGGGTGGGTTGGGGTGAAGGAATCAAAAAAGGCTAAAAGGTAGAGATAAAACAATGGATGGAAATACATTTAAAAATAATGGAAATAGGTGGGAAAAGAAAAATCTATATATTGGACGTTGAGGAGAGGGGAAGTAAAGGGGCAGGTGTTGCACCTTCTGCGGTTGCATGGGAAGGTGCCGTGGGAGGGGGTTGAGGTGTAGGGGGTGATGGAGGAGTGGACCAGAGTGTCCCGGAGGGAAGGATCTCTGCGGAATGCCACCAGGGGGGGTGAAGGGAAGATGTGTTTGGTGGTGGCATCATGCTGGAGTTGGCAGAAATGGCGGAGGATGATCCTTTGAATGTGGAGGCTGGTGGGGTGCTAAATGAGGACAAGGGGGACCCTATCATGTTTCTGGGAGGGAGAGGAAGGTGTGAGGGTGGATGCATGGGAGATGGTCCGGACACGGTTGAGGTGAGGGCCCTGTCAACCACCGTGGGTGGAAAACCTCGGTTAAGGAAGAAGGGGGACATGTCAGAGGAACTGTTTTGGAAAGTGGCATCATCAGAACAGATGTGACGGAGGCGAAGGAACTGAGAGAATGGGATGGAGTCCTTACAGGAAGCGGGGTGTGAGGAGCTGTAGTCGAGGTAGCTGTGGGAGTCGGTAGGCTTGTAATGAATATTGGTTGACAGTCTATCACCAGAAATTGAGACAAAGAGGTCAAGGAAGGGAAGGGAAGTGGCAGAGATGGACCATGTGAAAATGATGGAGGGGTGGAAATTGGAAACAAAATTAATAAATTTTTCCAGGTCCAGACGAGAGCATGAAGCAGCACCAAAGTAATCATCGATGTACCGGAGAAAGAGTTGTGGGAGGGGGCCGGAGTAGGACTGAAACAAGGAATGTTCCACATACCCAATAAAGAGACAGGCATAGCTGGGGCCCATGTGGGTACCCATAGCCACACCTTTTATTTGGAGGAAGTGAGAGGAGTTAAAGGAGAAATTGTTCAGTGTGAGAACAAGTTCAGCCAGATGGAGGAGAGTCGTGGTGGATGGGGATTGTTCAGGCCTCTGTTCGAGGAAGAAGCGGAGAGCCATCACTAGAGCTGTACCTTGAGTGTCCTGCCATCCATTCTTAATTAGCACATTTTCTTAGATAATATCACCACCTTCAACACCTCTTTGATCCTTTTGTCTGTGACATCTTTTGATTATCTGCTCCTATCACTGCTTGCTTGTCCCTACAACCACCCCCCCACCGCCTCAACTTCTCTCCATCCCCCCACCTTAAACCAGCTTATATTTCATCCCTCTCCTAACTATACTCAGTTCTGCTGAAGGGTCATGAGGACTCGAAACGTCAACTCTTTTCTTCTCCGCCGATGCTGCCAGACCTGCTGAGTTTTTCCAGGTAATTCGGTTTTTGTTTTGGAAATATATCATTATTCCTTCACTGTCAAATGGTCAAAACCTGTAACGCCTTCCTTAACAGCACTGTGGGTGTACCTACACCACAGGGACTGCAGCGGTTCAAGAAGGCAGCTCACCACCACCTTCTCAAGGGCAATTAGGGATGGGCAAAAAATGCTGGCCATCTCCTGTTAAAGAATTTAAAAAATGGAACCAAACTGGCATGAGACCGGAATCACATATAGGACAAGTTGTTAAGGATGACAGGGTTCCTTCTCTAAAGGGCATGAGTTGTTGATTTACAGCAATTGTAAGCCAATGTATTATTTACATTTTTAATGTACAATTTCTCCGCAACTATTAACAGTTTCTTTACTTCTTTTCTATTATTTAATGTAGACCGGCTGTGGTGTTACCCTATGTGCGGAGTCTGTCTCATGGCGCTAACATGAAACATCGAGGTAAAGAAGAACCCAGAGTGAAGATATATCTAAAGAACTGTACTGAACTGCATCGTGGGCTCAAAACACCCAAAGCATGATGGTCAACTTTGTCAAGGCAAAGCCTTGCTGGATTCAGCAAGTTCTGAAAAATTACTTCACCTGTAGGAGGGCTCATACCAGGGAAGATAAACAGACTGAGGGGAAATAAATGTGCCACTTTCTCCCAGCTCTGGAGATAACAAGGCGGAGTCAAGCTGGCTATGGTAGCTCGTGTGACCTTCAAAAGGCCAGGGAACATCTGGAGAAAGCATGGAATTACCTTATATGGCACTGGACCACAGCAAAGAAATAAACAGCCCATAGAACCATCTTTATTGCAGCAGTTAGAGCAATTTGGCCAGTTGCTCAGAAGACGCACACAGAGGATTTGTCATCGGATTGACCACCGAGACAGATTCCAACTCGCAGGGAAGCTAAGCAACCAGAGTTATCGTGAGAATGTACTATTGCTTAGTGGTTTATTAAAGGTGGTTATACACCAAGCTGTTGTGTGCTGTTGGTATCCAAGACAAGGACCTTTAGACCAGGGGGAGGGTCTTACTCAATCCAACAGCTTCAGGGTCACTTACTTCCAGATTTCTATTCTGAGTTTAAAGGCTGTTGAGTGAGGGAAGGGAGGAGATAGCGGGGGCACTGGAAATAATTTTCAATTCCTCTCTGGCCACAGGGGAGGTGCCATAGGACTGGAGGACAGCCAATGTGGTACCGTTATTCAAGAAGGGAGGAAGGGATAAACCAGGGAACTACAGGCCAGTCAGGCTAACCTCAGTGGTGGGGAAACCATTGGAAGCAATTCCGAGATACAAAATTAATCTACACTTGGAGAGGCAGGGTTTAATTAAGGAGAATCAGCATGGTTTTGTTAAGGGGAGGTCATGTCTGACCAATTTGATTGAATTTTTCGAAGAGGCAACCAGGTATGTAAATGAGGGCAATGCATTTGACATAGATAACTTGGACTTCAGCAAGTCTTTTGATAAGGTTCCGCATGGGAGACTGATAGCTTAGGTAAGAGCAAAAGGAACTAAGGCAATTTGGCAAATTGGATCAAGAATTGGCTGAGTGGCAGGGAGCAAAGGGTGATGGTTGAGGGGTGTTTTTGTGACTGGATACCTGTGTCCAATGGGGTTCCACAAGGATCGGTGTTGGGTCCCTTGCGGTTTGTGGTATGTATAAACGATTTAGACTTCAATGTAGGAAGGTTGATCAGTAAGTTAGTGGATGACATGAAACTTGGTGGGGTGGTAAATAGTGACGAGGATAGCCTTAGATTGCAGGTGGATATAGACGGGCTGGTCAGATGGGCTGATCAGTGGCAAATGGAATTTAATCCGGATAAGTGTGAGGTGATGCATTTGGGCAGGACAAACAAGGCACGGGAATACACGATGAATGGTAGGACCCTGGGAAATACCGAGGATCAGAGGGACCTTGGTGTGCATGTCCACCAGTCCCTTAAGGTAGTGGGATAGTTTGATAAGGTGGTTAAGAAGGCATATGGGATACTTGCCTTTATTAGCTTAGGCATAGAATATAAGAGCAGAAAGGTTATGCTGGGACTGTATAAAATGCTGGTGAGGCCACAGCTAGAATATTGCGTGCAGTTCTGGAATCTGCATTATAGGAAGGATGTGATTGCACTAGAGAGAGTGCAGAGGAGATTTACCAGGATGTTGCCTGGGCTGGAGAGTTTTAGTTATGAGGAGAGATTGTATAGACTGGGGTTATTTTCCCTGGAGCAGAGGAGATTGAGGGGGGACATGATTGAGGTGTATAAAATTATGAGGGGCATAGATAGGGTCGACAGGAAGGATCTTTTCCCCTTAGTGGAGGGATCAATAACCAGGGGGCATAGATTTAATGTAAGGGGCGGGAAGTTTAGAGGGGATGTGAGGAAGAACTTTTTCACCCAGAAGGTGGTGGGAATCTGGAACTCACTGCCTGAAAGGGTGGTAGAGGCAGAAACCCTCATAATATGTAAGAAATATTTGGATGTGCACTTGCAATGCCACGGCATACAAGGCCATGGGCCTAGTGCTGGAAAATGGGATTAGAATAGTTAGGTACTTGTTTGACCGGCGTAGACTCGATGGGCCAAAGGGCCTTTTGCTGTGCTGTAGACCTCTATGGCCCTATGACTCTATGCTCAAAATGCTAAGGTGGGATTTGAACTTGTAATCTGTAGATTGTTAGTCCAGGTTCCTGGATTACTAATCCAGTAACAAACACTGCACTAATGTACCTCAGTGTTCCCTATCCACCTTTACTCCATGTTACAAATCCTGCTTATCCATTGATTTTTCACCTTCTTGCCTGATTGTACCAACACTCTCCTGACTGGCCTCCATAAAGCCAATTTATCCAAAAGTCTGCTGAACAAACTCTTGCCCACACCTGAATGTCATCGCTCCTGTCCTCAGTGCCAGTTAGCTGTCCAAAACCTCAAATTTATTATTGTCAACCTCAAACTTCTCAATTTTTACTACACCTTCCCAAAATTTCTGTTCCTCCTACTCTGACACCTTGTGTATCTCCCTCTTGGCCCCGTTGAGCACAGATATATCTTCAGTCTTCCAGGTCTTTCCAGAATTCCCTCCCTAAAACCTCTGCCACTTTCTCCTTGAGATCCAACCCCAGCTCTTTGATCAGGCTTTTGCTTCTCTCTCCTCTAACATCTCCTTCCTTGATTCATCGTATGTCCATCCTCCCAGTTCTGTGATGACCCTTGTGATATTTTCCCATGTTAAAAGTGTTGTATAAATAGAAGTTGTTGTTGAGGCACTAACACCACTTGAATATTTGAGCAGGTGGTGGTAACTTAAACCAGTTGAGTTTTGACTCTCATCCTCATGTCAAGATGCCTTCATCCCTTTCAATGATAGAATGACCTGGCATACTGTCTAACTTTGAATCCATGCTCTGTAGTTGATTCACCTTCAGCTGTAAATTTGAAGAAATACCCAACACTTAAAAATTGTACAAAGGTTTTAGGAGTTGCCATGTTCATGAAATATTAATAGAATATAACTCATACATTTAAAACAATTGATGAAACATTAGTTAGCCTCCTCCTCTCTTCAGCTTTCTTTGATATTCTCCAATTGACCTTTTTATGTTTGTCTCTTTGAATTGTTTTTTGTGTCTGTTCCATCCACTTAGGATCTCATTGCTTTCAATCTCTACCTAATTGATTGTCCAGCTGAAGCAGCTAATGAGCTGATTGGTAGCTTTTTAAAAGGGCTGTGGTTTGGGAGTTGGATTTTTAGTTGGGGAAACAGATTGGGTTGCAGTGTGGACAGGGTGCTCTCTGAACTGTGAGGGTCAAGATGGACTGTTACAGGGAAGGGGATTGATAACAGATATAAGTCTAGATTTTTATTGGGAAGCTTTACCCAACTTAGGTTTGAATGTTAAAGAAAGAACTTCCAGATTCCTTCCTCAGCCTGTGAAACCAGTTGAAGGTGTTGGAACAGATTGTTCCTGGCCAACAGCTGGAGTTAAGTTGATGAACTGGATGACATTTTCCTTGCTCTGTATCTGTCTCTGCACTGGGAATTCTACAAATCCCCAATTCCCTGATGAAAACAGCCAGTAACTTGAGGGAAAGTAATTCCTGTATGAAAGCAGAATTTTGAGCTGCTGGATGAAGCAGTGGCTGATGGGAAAGCTGTCAATATTGGAGAAATGACTATTGTCAGTGATTTGTCCCTCGCTGTCGATTGTGATACTTCACAAGCAGCTAAAGGGAATTAAACTGATATCTGGCTTGTGCACAAGCTGAGATACTGGTGATGAGTGAGAATTGAGACCAGTCTGCCTTCCAAGTATCTAATAAGAAGTGACAAAGGTTTCTTACACTAGTTGCGAATGAGGGGTCAACATGACTGAGCTGTAGTTAATGGGACAGGAGCCAGATTGTTGGCTAGATCTGACTCATCCCATGATATCTCACTTTGAAAGATTGGAACCAACTTGGCTTAGTTAGTTCCACACTCAAGCCTCTGTCTCACTCTAGTGCTAAGCAAATGTTACTTCACCACCCTATGGGTGAGACATTAAACTTGGGTCATCCCTGCCAGGAGGAGGGATGTTTAAGGTTCAATAGGTATACCTGAAGAACATTGAGTTTGTATAGCGTTCTCCCTAAACTACCAGACCCTTACTCAAGTGATATTAATTGGTTATTAAGATAAATTTTATTGCCCTATTAACCATAACCAACTGCACAATGATTGCTTGGACATAATAACACAAGGAGTAGTCGAGGTGAATATTTTCAAATGAAAGCTATTGAGGAAAAAGTTCCAATAGAACTGGTACGAATTGATTCAGTTCTCAATTGGGAAGTGAAGTCCAGTTCCGAATGGGAACCCAGTAGGAAATGTCAGCTTCCAGCAAGCTGGACCAGTTCAACTTATGCTTTTCTCTTTTCCCAGGTGTGGTGCAATTGCACCTTAAGCTGCTTCAAGGTGAATTAGTTGAACTGGTTCCAGTCCTGAGCTGCATATATTGCTGGCCCACTGGTTACAGGCACAAAATCAATCAACTGAAAGTAATGAGTCCCTTTTGTGGAACAACTGTGTAGGTGTGATTGTGAAGCAGAACTGAGGTTACGTGTTGTCTTTGCATAGACGACACCCAGAGTTAAAGTTTTTGGTTTGATCCTGGATCTTTCCAGGAATATAGTTAAATGAGCCTTGCAATCTCTTGGGAGACCCCCCTCCTCACTCAGCCCCTACCTGCAGAGGTGATTGTAGTGTAAAGGGTTAACAGATGTGATATGGTAACATATGATGTAGATGTACCACTGACAATGTGTTAGACTTCTCTAGAGGGAGGAAAAGTTTGAATTATGTCTCGAAGCAGCATGCTTGAAACGAGTTAAGCAGATACCAGTGTCTACAGCTTATCTACTGACCAAGACCCATGCATAGAGTCCAAGACAGAAGGACTCATCTCTTAACAGTCGGTGAAACATGCTACAAATATATATGGGTGGGGAGTGAGCAATAACTTACTGAAGCCTTTAAGTCTCAGCTAATAGGAAAGGGACACCCATGACCAGTAGAATGAGATTTCAGTCAGTGCAGAAGAGGCCCTTCAGCCCATCGAGTCTGCATTGACAATGAGAAACACCTGACCTACCTAATCCCATTTACCAGCACATGGCCCATAGCCTTGAATGTTATGACGTGCCAAGTGCTCATCCAGGTACTTTTTAAAGGATATGAGGCAACCTGCTTCCACTACCCTAACAGGCAGCACGTTCCAGACCATCACCACCCTCCAGGTAAAATTTTTCCTCTCATTCCCCATCCCCCCCCCCAAAAACCACCTGCCCCTCACCTTGAACTTCAGTCCCATCGTGACTGACCCTTAAACTAAGGGGAACAGCTGCTCCCTGTCCATGCCCCTCAATCTTGTACACCTCGATCAGGTCGCCGCTCAGTCTTCTCTGCTCCAATGAAAACAACCCAAGTCTATCCAACCTGTATTCATAACTTAAATGTTTCATCCCAGGGAACATCCTGGTCAATCTCCTCTGCACCCCCTCCAGTGCAATCACACCCTTCCTATAATGTGGCGACCAGAACTGCACACAGTACTCCAGCTGTGGCCTCACCAAGGTTCTATACAAGTCAAACATAACCTCCCTACCTTTGTAATCTATGCCTCGATTGATAAAGGCAAGTGTCCCGTATGCTTTTTTCACCATCCCACTAACATGCCCCTCCGCCTTCAGAGATTTGAGGGGAAAAAAACTAGATCAAACATAGAACACCCAAAGTGAATGCAATTTAAAATGTGCTTGCAAAGTTACCTTTAGCAGAACTCTGTTTCCTTGGTGAGAACAGGGAGTTTGCCCTGGAGTGTTACTGGCATTAATCATATCACTGACATGGGCCCACACCTGGCAGAGGAAGTAAAGGCCTTGGTCACTGACAGAGACTGCTGGAGATTAGGCCCCTGCTGAGCCCCATAAAGATGAACCTCTGGAATGTGCCATTAATGACATGATGGGTGTTGAGATGAGCAGGGGAACATGTGGCAGGGTGGAGTCTGTCCAAGTTCTCTATCTTGGTTCTGACATACCAGTGTGTGGCTGCCTTGAACAGGTGGCAGTCACCATGGACAGCCAGGTCCAGCACAACATCAGTAAATGCTGGATGTGTGGGGAGACCCTTCATTCTGTTGCTTGAGCCATGGACAGGGCACTTCAACCTTCCAAGTGCCCCATCCCCTCAAGGGGTGAGATAGGTGCCATTGCACAGAGGGGGAGAAACATCCAGACAAGGGATAATCATCCCAGGACACTAAGGGTGCCCGGCCACGCTGCCTCCCTCTGCCAGAGACTCCATTGCTTCCAGCAGGTCAGGTTGAGGAAGATGCACCTGTTAAGGAGAGCCCCAGGTAATTGAGGATAGTATTCAGCAGGAGGCCTCCAGCTTAGCTGTGGGTGTCGGGAGAGCAAGATGTAGTGATAGGAAAAGGTTAAAGAACATTGGGTGCACAAGTGTCAATGATTTCAATGTCATGTAAATGTAACCACTGCAGTTAGGTATAATCTGTTGACCTATTTGTTCTATCTGATAAGGTGGTTGATTTTTGCACCATTGTGGTGTTTGAAGGGTGATAGTCACCATCAGTGTTCATGTGGATCTCTGCCCATCTCTGCTGCTCTTTGGGATAGAGCTTCAAGAGTGACCTTTAGCTGCATGTGACATCAAGGATTCACTAAGTGTTGTGTAGACCCTCAAATATATTTGGACTGCAGTGGTTTGAGAAGGCAGCTCACCAGAGTAGTTAGGCATGGGCAATAAATGTTGCAGCCAGCAATGTCCACATCCCATGAATGAAAAGTGGAATGCCCCTCAGAGCATTGTTTGATGAACGTCTGCAGGACATCATTTGTCTGGAATGTCTCCTTAAGCAGGTTTCATGGTGTCATCTCAATTGTGTATTGCCCCATGTTTTGGATAGCCCCCACCATACTACATTCTGCTGCCTCCAATGGTAAAGAAGGTCCTTGGGAATACAGTGGATGGGTGGGTGGATTCCCAGTTTGGTGTTCAGCCATGTTGCTGTTGTTATAACCCTGCTGACTTTGAAATATCCCCTTTCTTTCATTGTTGCTGATTAATACCCCACAGGACCTCAGCAGTTAAAGGAGGGTCACCACCTTGAGCCATTAGGGATGGACAATAAATGCTGTCTTTTCCTGATGCCCACATCCTGTGAATGAGCAAATAGAAAGAAACTGACATCCTAGGAAGCACTTTGAGCCCAGTCATGAAGCTTGATGTCAGCCTCCCTATTTTCTTTGCAGAATTTGTTGTGAAAGCTGAACTCAGCTTTGAGGGTTGTTTCCAACTTTGGATATAATTTGAACTACCTTGGAATTTACTCACTCACTCTTCTTGTCCTGGTGTTAAGCCTTTGGTACAAGGCAACTTAGGCAGCAGTAGCCTAGATCTCTGAGCAGCAGCAGCAACAATTGTCTTTACCACAGCCAGCTGCCAATCCAAAATGGCCAGAGGGTGAACATGAGCTCCAGCTCGAATGAGACAATATCCCTTTGCATATCAGTGATATATGTGCTGCCCCCATATACTCCTGCATAACTCCCTAATCCTGTGGACGAGAAACAGAAGCAGGAGGTCATTAGTGTAAGGGTAAAAACATTGCTTTTATTGAAGCCAAAAAATATAAACACTTTGTTGCATCTATTTGAACAATTCTTGGAGCACTGGAAGGCCTCTCAGCCACTGGGGATTCATTCCTTGGAGGGTCACCATACATTAGAAACACATTCAGCCTCAAGTCAATCTGCTGTTAGGTTCTCACGGGCCTGTCTGCCACATCTCTCAACTGTCTTGACTTGGGCAGCATCATCAGTCTCCTCCTTCAGCATCTCCATCATCCCCTTGCTTGTCTGAGGAGATGTGGCTCATCCATCTCCCCTTCTGGTAATGCCTTGCCCTATCGCTCAGCTAAATTGTGAAGAACACAGCAGACCATCTTGATCCTGGTGAAATGGTCAGGCCACTATTGGACTGTGCTAACCTAGTGGTACAGGCAATGGAATCCCTTCAGTAGACCAATTGTCTGCTCCAGTGATGGCTCTTGTTGATGCATGGGTAGCATTGTGCTGCTGTTAGGTATTAGTTTGGGGTTTCAGGATTGGAGTCATTAGCCAGGTCTTCAGGAGCTGGTTGTTGGGGTACCTCCAGAAGATCAGATGGGAGTGGGAACAGTTGTGGCACCTGGGAGTTGTTTAGAATGTGTTTGAGCTCACACAGGGTACCAGGTGTGCACCTGCAGGAATTGGCGCCTGTGATCATGAGTTTGAACATTTGGAGTGAAATCCCTTCCTGTATGAATCTGGCTGGCTGATGCCAAGGAGGTTTCGGACTGCCATGTGCCTGCAACTGATCACCTCTTGGACCTGAGGGGATGTTGTAATAGAAGCAAATCCCATGGCATAGGCAGCTTGGCTCCCTGGGTCAATAGTAAACAGTATAAATTCATAGCTTCCTGAAAAGGGCATCCGTAAACTCCCCAATGCCCTCGTGGGTGACTGGTTGGGAGCCCCCAGCGAACCTTTAAAAAGGAGCCAGTCATGAAGTGTAATTATGATTGTCAGCACCAGACATAGCCCTGCCTCCCAATCATCCACCTGGAGCAATGAAGGCTCCTTAATGGCTTAGCATTGCTGAAAGTGACCACACCCAACCTGGATCTCAATGTTGAGAGGCAAGAGCATGAGAGCTTTTGTGCTGTCCTGGCTGCATAATTTGTAATGCTCTTTACCCAGTAGAGTGCAGGTTGTACTGCTTTTTACTGGCTTCTGTTTGGCTTCACATTCATTTGGGAATGTAAGCAGTACAGGAACTTGTGGAGCCAGGTCAGAGGCCATTCACACGTCTACTGCACAGTATCAGCGAGGGACTGCATGAGTCAGAATGGTGCACCCCTTATCCTTTAGATTACTTCACCAATCTCCCCCTTCTCCCCCTATGACATGCCAAATTCTAACCCCACACCCCCACAATCACCAATAGATGTTGCTTTTATTACCCTCCCATCTGTCAACATTAAACCTCCCCATCACCACCCCCCCCACCAGATTTTCCTGCTCTCCCTCCTGAACCCACCCCTGTCAAACTCCCCAAGCTCAGCTTGATCCTCATACTGCCCCTTATCCATTTCACCACCTACGCAAGCTCACCTCATGAAACTATTCAATTTCTCCTTATCTTAACATGCAACTACCACCCTCCCTTGCCCCCTTTCTTCCTGTCACTAGTTGTCCTCTCTGCTTCCCAGTTGCCTGTATTTGATCCTGGGGATCCTTTTACCAACTGACAATGCCCTTTAGTTCCATCCCTGCCCAACACATTTTGTTGCACCATTTGAAGTTCATGTTGCACTCTTCCTGCCTGCCCCAGACAGTGTTCCAGCTGTGAGCCGATCTCCCTGCCTCCCTTGGGTAGGCTCCTTATCCTGAACAGGCTGCCTCCCTTGGATGGCAACCGAATCTGCCTGGCTGTGATTCAGAATGGGTGGAACCAGGCCATTGCTGAAGCGTTTGTAAGAAGCATAAAGCCGTGTGTACTCGGTAGAGTATCCAGGAAGTAGCCCACCTTGCCTGGTGCACGCCTCTTGCTTATGGCCAGGTTTCTGAAGGCCTGTTTCTCTCTCTCTCTCTCTCTCGTTACCAATAAGATTTCAACTATGTAATAATGGTGGGCTGGAGTTGAGGAATTTGCATGACATGCTAATAACTGCAAAAGAGCTTCCCAACCATCGTCTTCAGGAAGGTCGACTCACCTGAAAGTTTATTTTATCTTTAATACTAAAAGTTGAACCTGCTGCCAGGAATCTGAATTTTGTCTCCCGTACAATTCCTGCTTCAGACAGGCCTGGAAGAATCCACCTGCAGTGTTTTTACAGAGAAAATACCTGGAAAAACCAGATATATTAATATTAACAAAGCTCCACCTTGTTTACAATTGAGTGCTTGTTCCTGCCCAAGAACAGTCTACATAGAGTAGATTAATTTTAATGAGACCTTTTATATAATTTCTTTAATCCAATTATTGGAAATAAAATTATTAGATTGATTTTCATGTCAGTTTGGGATAACAAAGTTCCTCCGTTTTAAACTTGTCGACATTTAACAAATACAATTTTGTGAAGACAGGGTGACAATCTTCATTAACGGGCTACATGAGACCTATAACAGGAGGGGATTAATTTAAATAGCCCTGATTTTCTCCCCTCCACTTGTCTATAAAC
Source organism: Cetorhinus maximus (assembly GCF_964194155.1). Lineage (NCBI taxonomy): Eukaryota > Metazoa > Chordata > Chondrichthyes > Lamniformes > Cetorhinidae > Cetorhinus > Cetorhinus maximus. Next base: position 39,078 of record NW_027597513.1, on the reverse strand, counting down.
GGGTTCGTTTTTGATTTGCTGTCCACAATTTCTATTATTAACCCCATAGCAAACTCAAGGATAAACTCAGGGCAGTTTATTTCCAAACCCAAATGTGAGGGAGGGTAGCAGCTTTGCCTCTTTTTCCCTCCTACAGTAAAAGAGGGATGAAGGAGAGATTTACAGAGCAAAGAGGACAAGAAAAAAATATTGTTTTCATGTGTCCAGAATCCAAGTCCAATGGAATATTCTTTCCCTGAGCTGGGTGCACTGAAAATTACTTTATAATCACTTTTCCACCCATGAGATATTCTGGACAAAATAACAGGAAGAGAAGAATTAAAAGACAATTGGGATCCTGACCATTATTTTACAATATATGGTCAAGCATCAAGAATCTCGTCTCATTGAGGTCTTTATAACTATGGAAGCTTTTGATAAGAATGGACAGAGGAAAAAGGTTTCCTCTTGCTGGGAAGAGCAAACTAGAAACTATCAATACAAGTTAGTCACCAAGCAATCCAAAAGGAATTTCAGACGAAACTTCTAACTACAGAAAGTGGAACTCACTACCACAGAGTGAGTGAAGTGCATAGTATAGATACATTGAAGGGAAAACTGGAAAAGTACAAGGGAGAAGGAAATAGATGGGCCATGGTAGATTCAGGAGGAGACATGAGGAAGTTCAAGTGGAGCACAAACAGCAGCATGGACTGGCAGCTTACCCTGTCTTGCAAGGTGGTACAACCCCAGTCCCTGTTCTGCTCAGAAAACTGAAGGGCTACACCAAGTTGCATACCACAAACCAGGACATGTGGACTGAGTGAATGGCATTGAGTGGTGTCAGGCCTCAGTGCATTCAGATGGCCCTTATAACATGTCAGAACATGCTGTCTCTGACAGTGAGCCATATAGCCAGCAACAAACTCCAAGAATGTGAAAATCTTCTTGGAAATTAACGTCTTCAGAAGAATCTTTTAGGTGTCGGGACTCAAGACCTCTAGGTTCATCTCAAATTTTAAAGCTGAACAAAGACTTCCTTAAAATGGATGAAGCCATGCTAGTCTAGACCCATTAACAAAAGGAGCTCTCTAGATCAAATAGGCTGGGTATGGGTTCTGACACCTCCACTGGAGGCAGCTCCTCTGAGGAGGAAGGGAGGGATAGAATGAGGAGGCCAGGAGTGGACAATCAGCTTCCAGGGGAGCCACCTTTGGGAGGCCAGGCGCAGGGCCAAGAGGTTGTCCAAGGGGCCGCAGAAGACGCCACTATCCTGCTGCCAGGGTATACAGGTGGCGAAGCAGCTACCTCAATATGATTGAGGTGCAGTGCTGAAGGAGGCTCTCCTCTGTCAAGGGAAATGGTCAACTATATCTATCAGATGATTGGCCCTGAGATCTCCCCTAACTCTGTGGGTGGACACCCCATGCCAGCAGCTCTGAAGCACTCAGTTGCCCTCAACTTCTCTGCATTTGGCTCCTTCCATGGCTCGGGTGATAATTGTGGTGTCTCCTAATCAGCTGTCTACACTTCTGTCAAGCAGGTTACAGACGGGCATTGACCTTCATTCACTTCCGCTGCGACCAGGCAAGTCAGGCGCACAGCGAGCCAGAGGCTTTGCGGCCATTGCTGGCTTCCCCCGTGTCCAGGGTGCTATAGATGGTACTCATGTGGCCATCAAGGCGCCAGCAGGTGAGCCCGGTGCCTTCGTCAACAGGAAGGGCTTCCACTCCATGAACGTGCAGATAGTGTGTGATCACAGGATGCTGATTCTGCAAGTCTGTGCAAGGTACCCTGGCAGCTACCACAACGCCTACATCCTCAGACACTCCCAGGTGCCGGAGCTCTTCAGTGCTCTGGCTCGGCTGGATGGATGGCTGCTGGGTGACAAAGGCTATCCCCTGCGAAGGTGGCTAATAACACCTCTCTACCATCCAAGAACAGAAGCTGAGCAGCAGTACAATAGGAGCCACGGCTCCACAAGGGCTGTGATGGAGAGCGCCATTAGTCTTAAGATGTGCTTCTGTTGCCTGGACTGCTTGGGGCACACTACAGTACCCCCCAGATCGTGTCCCTCTGATTGTGCAGAGCACAGCATGCTACCACTATCTTGGGCTGGAAAAGGGGGATGCAGTTGACGATGAAGAACTTGATGCCTTGAATGAGGTTGCACATGATGAATCCAGCAGTGGCTCAGAGGATGAGGAAGCACAGGGCGATGATGAGGGGCAGCACGCCGACCCACTACTATACCAAGGAGGCAGGGACACCTGGGACACTTTAATCCAAACAACCTTCAGCTAGCTCCACACACGTGGATCAGCAGGAACAGCATTGCCTGGAACTTCCACACGTGGGACTTGGGTGCTACATCTTCCATCTTATCAGCTGCAACTAAGGGCTTAGTACAGAAAGATCAATGTCCACTCAAACACTCATGATATGATATGTCTGAGAGAAAGAAAAATGCACCACAAAGGAAACACCCTCAGACATGTCCAGAAAAAGTACACATACTTCTCCATTCCAATAAGAAGAATTTTGCTCCCTATTCTAGGGCCAACACAAAATCACCAGTGACATACCTGGGGAGTGCCTAATGTTCCTTATGCTTAGGTTTGTGGGTGCTACGTCTAGGTACCGCCCCATCGCTCGGAGTGGCTTGTGAGACAGTCTGCTGACTCTGCTGTCCTGTTGGCCTCGATGACCTTGGCGGGTGTCCTCTGGCCCGTGGAGCCTGTGCTGGCCCCGACTGGGAGGGAGTGGCCAGTTCCAGAACTGGCACCTCCCCCAGTTGTCGCAGCCTCAACGGATGCATCGTTGATTGGCAGAGTGGCGGAGTTGCCCTCAACTGGGGCGCCCTGAAAGGAGCACGCAGTAACAACAGGCAGCTGCTGCGCCAACCTGAGGTCCCTTTAGACCTTGTTGCTCACCACAGATGCATGGGCACTGAGTGTTGACGTTAGGTGCCCACAACATCTCCCACATTGGGAACGACCACCCATGGCCAGTATCACTGCGGGCTTGCAGGTCAGAGCGTATCCTAATCATAAATTGTTCCATCCGATCGAACCCATTCTACATGAGAGTCGCCAATCTCTCATTGGAGGAAGCCTGAAGCTCTGCCCTGAGGTTCATGCCTTCACGTTCACTCTGCCTGGACTCCTCCATCGCAGAGACCAACTGAATCACACTCTCATGCAACCCTGACAGATGCAAACGCCCTTCCTGCTGCTTGTCCTGCAGCTGCTGCAATGGGGACAACTCCAGAGGACAACCCTCGGGCTGCTGGAGCCATCGGCACTCTCTGCCCCTACCATCTCCTCCAGCGATTGTGAAGTGCCCTCTACAGTCTACCATCGCCTAGTGTCCTGGATCAAAGTCTCCGCCGAGGTGTGTGTCTGCACTGGTGCCTGGCTGGCTGAAATGATGTGCCCCAAGTTGCACTTGTTGCCCCTCAGGTGTGGAGAGGGGGCTGAGGTGTCGTTGTGGGTCGCTCTAGTGGTGATACTGAAATTAACAAGGACAGTGCATCAGTTAGCGTTCATTCACTTCAACCTTTCATCACTTTCTCCCCCCACCCCAGTCTCATAAGTTGCTCTTCCTTCAAGACCCTAAGGAGAAGAACATTGGTGAGGTGGAAAAGAATCAAGGTGAGCCCCAACCATTAAACGCACATGCAGACAGGCGGTCAGATGGCCTCAGGAATGCCACATGACTTGTTATGAACCATAGGAGTGGGGAGAGTGCAGAGGTACCTGACCTGGATACATTGTAGCCTGTATAGTTGCGGGGCTGAGGAAACAATGGATATGTTCTTGGTCATGCCTGAATAGGAGTCACTGAGTAAAGCAATGTCATCAGCGCACGCCAGAGCTGAGCAACTAACCTGTGTTCCCTGGAAGGCAAGTGGACGCCCAGCTGTGCCTCCTGTAGGGAACAGATTAGAGGGTCCATCGCAATGTTGAATGAGATTGCTGATTGCTTGACCCCTCTCATGATATTGATATGTTCGGTTTGACCGTCTTCAGATTCAATACATGTGCTAGTTTCCGAGGACCGATCTGTGATCATTGTTATGAATCTTTTTGGCAGCCCCACTCTCTTTGAAGAGCCTCGATGAGCATTTTATGCCCTATGGAATCAAACGCCTTAGCCAGATCCACAAAGACAATGACCAGCTCTTTCCTGTTGTGTTTGGCCCCGTTCATGATGTTACTTAGAACTGTGATGTTCTCATTACAACCAGGAGTCACCACCAGAAACCCTTTTCATAAGAACATAAGAACTAGGAGCAGGAGAAGGCAATTCAGCCCCTTGAGCCTGCCCCGCCATTCATTACGATCATTTTGGTCTCAAATTATAAATCTGTCAATCCCCTCAAATTTATTCAGCGTCCCAGCATCCACTGCCCTCTGAGGTAGTGACTTCCACAGATTCACGACCCTTTGAGAAAAGTAATTACTGCTTATCTCTGATTTAAATCTACCACCCCTTTGCCTAAAACTATGGCCTCTCATTCTAGAATGCCCCAGAAAGGGAAACATCTGCTGCACGTCTAACTTGTCTATCCCCTTTAGCATCTTATATACCTCAATTAGAGCTCCTCTCATCCTTCTAAACTCTAGTGAGTATAGGCCTAAACTGCTCAATCTCTCCTCCATAAGACAAGTCCTGCATCTCTGACATCAATCTATTGAATCTCCTCTGAACCGCCTCCAGTGCAACTATATCCTCCCTCACGTAAGGGGACCAAAACTCTGCACAGTATTCCAGATTCGGTCTCACCAATGCCTTGTACAGCTGCAGCAACACTTCCCTATTTTTATTCCTTGAGCAATAAGTGCCAGAATTGCATTTGTTTTCCATATTACCTGTTGTAACTGCATACTAGCTTTCAGCAATTCATGCACGAGGACACCCAGATCCCTCTGCACTGAAGCATTCTGAAGTTTCTCTCCATTTAAATAATAAGTCGCCTTTTTATTCTTCCAACCAAAAGGGATAACCTCACACTTATCCACGTTAAACTCCATCTGCCAAATTTTGGCCCATTCACCTAACCTGTCCATATCCATTTCATAAATTTCTTATTGATTCCTTGCAACTTACTTTCCCACCTATTTTGGTATCATCTGCAAATTTCGCTATAGTACCTTCTATTCCTGAATCCAAGTCATTAATATACACAGTAAATAGTTGGTGCCTCAGGACCAAACCCTGTGGCGCCCCATTTGTTACAGCTTGCCATCCAGAAAAAGATCCATTAATCCGTTCTGCCTGAGGTTGATCTGGACCGCGTCACTTAACCATTTGGTGATAATTGTAGCGTAGATTCGGAATAAAATTGGGCCGATCGTTATTGGTCGCCAGTTGTCTATGCTTTTTAGTTTCTCGGTGTCGACTGTCTTAGCAATGAGAACTGTGTGGCTCTTTTTCAAGACCCTTGGGATGGAAGTTGACTTGAGCCAGAGGGAGAAAAGACATGGAAGCCTGTCTTCGTACTCTGCCTGGACGTCCATGATGTCTTCCAACTTCATCCCATCAGGCCCTGCTGCCGTGTTCTTATCAATGCTTTTAATTGCTGTATCCTCGACCTCTTCCTTCTGTATGTGTTCTTTCAAAGAATAGTAATCTCTCCTTCCGGTATTTAATGTCAATTTTTGAGGTTTGCTTTATTTGGTTTTGAGTTTCTCGGTAAAACTCTATTCGAGTTTAGCTTTGCTGAGTGGACATTGTAGGGTGGACGGTGCATCCATGATTTGCCGTGCTATCTTTCTCCTGTCCGTTTTGTAAGCCAACTGAGTTTCTTTGGAATTTGCTTTTTTAGCTGCCCACTTTTTCTTGGATTTGGTGTTTCGGCCTCTATCCTTGGGATGATCTTCTGTCTTCCTGGACCTCCTGCCAGTTTCCTCTTCCTTTCCTTCAGTTAATATAACATCTGTGATGCTTTCAATGAGGCCGATGGCCATGGCTCTTGCTTCTGGATCATTCCGTACCACCATTAGTACTTCAGCTGATCATCCAGATCCATGTGTCTAGGGATACTGGCTGGGGGTCTCACATTCCTCGCCCTTTGGGGACTGTTTCCCCCCTCACCACCTCTGCGTCATCCCCTCTTGTGGTGTTTCCATTTCCCAAGCACCTTCTGTCTGGCTGCTTTGCGGTGATGATACGCTCGTTGATCTCTGCTCTGCTTTCAGGAGCAATCCTCTCTTGGAAGCAATCTGCCTGCTGGTTTTAGATGTGAGATGGGCTGCTATCTGTTTGTTGATGTCTGCACAGCCTTCATACCACTTCATTAATTCTCTGAGGAGGTTGGTTTCCTCTTTAGTCCATTTATAATCTCACTGGCCAGGCTTTGCTTGTGGTAGGTGAGCTGCTAATCTTTTCACATTACGTACTTCGGCGTGTCTATGATGCTCGTGCTGGCTGAGCCCAATTTGCCATGTGAACTGCATTTCAGTGTTCACATGCATAGATCGTACTGGTGAGATGTGGCCTTACCCCTTTACATTTGCTATAATGACAACCAAATGGTAATCACCAGATTTTCTGCGTTTAGAGCAAATTGTGTGAATGTGTTTAATCTGATGTCTCTTGGCCCTGTGTTTGCAGAACTCACCCACCCCGGGGAGTAGCAGATGGCAGAGCAGCCCATCAACGGGGTATTGGATCTCCACTTCGCTCTGTACGGTTCTGTCGTCACTGGGTGGCAGCTCCAAAGGCTCGATGAAGGTTGGTGGAATACCTGTCTCGTCTTGGGGCTCCTCAACCCCATTATTGTCCAAAGTTACCATTCCCCGAACTTTTTTTTGTAAAAGGTCAGCGTTTTCATGGATCTTGTGTCATCCCTTTCGCTTTGAGGTCTTGACTCCGACACCACCTCATGTTGCTCGTCATTCACTATTAATGATTCCGGATCAACCAGCCTGGCTTGTTTCGCCAGTTCCCTGTAGGGTAGGTAATAGTTTCTAAATGGTCTCGAATCCACCTCGGGGGTTTGTGTTGAGGTGGACTATTCCTCTAGTGCATTGAGCTCAGAACTAGCACTTGTGTAGCAATTGCAACTTATGCAGTGGCTGCTACAAAAGGCACAACTGTGGGAACCTTTTTTCTCTGGGTCGCTTCCTACCCGGGCCGCAATGACCAACGATGGCCAACCATTTTTATACGATAATGCTGGTCTCCGCAGACCACAACCAACACAGTGCTTTTTCGAATTTCTTTTGCCAATGAAACCTTTGCTCCCTGTGCCAACCCTGATTACGGTGACGTTGTTACCAGCAGGAGCCACAAGGAGGCACGACCGACGCTGTGGATGGCGAGAACACCAAACCACCACAGGTCACGTAACTACTAACCAGACGGACTCCCTAGCGAGGCCGCCACCATCAATCATAGTTACTCCCGCCAACTGAGAGCATTCCGCCAAGTCCCACTCCCCTGCCTTATCCCCGTAACCTTGCACATTCTCTCGCTTAGTTAGAAATCAATTGTTTTGAATGCCTTGATTGAACCTGCCTCCACCACCCTTTCAGGAAGATTGTTCCAGACCCCCAACCACCCTCGGTGGAAAAAAATTTTACTCACACCACATTTACTCCCTTTGCCAATTATTTTGAATCTGTGCCCTCTAGTTCATCTCTTGTATGGGAACTCTTTCTAACCTATGTACTGTTTCATTACCCTCAGGATCTTGAATATCTCTATCAAGTCTCCTCTCAGCTGCCTTTTCTCCAAGGAAACAATCCCAACCTCTCCAACCTACCCTCATAGCTACATCCTGTGTATCCCTGGAATCATTTTTGTGAATGTCCTCTGTACTTTTCAAACGCCTTCACATCCTTCCTGATGTATGGTGCTCAGAACTGGACGCAGTACTCCAGATGAGGCCTAACTGTCTTATACAAGTTCCTATTATTAAAGCCTAAGATACTAAATGCTTTAACTATTCTCTCACCCAGCCCTACCATCTTCAGTGACCTATGTACATGTACACAGAGGTCCCTCAGTTCGTGCATCTCCTTTAGATGCTGTCACTTTATCAAATATGCTTTGTCTCTATATTCTGCTTTCCAAAACGAATCACCTCCCACTTCTCTGCATTGAACTCCATTTGCCATTTGTCTGTCCCTTTGAAATTCAAGGGTAGTCTCATCACAATTGACATTTCCAATCTTGTATCATCTGCAAATTTTGATATCATGCCCTGCACACCACAGTCTCAGTCATTAATATCTATAATCAGGAAGTGTCCCAACACTGACCCCAGGCGAACTCCATTACAAACTTTCCTCCAATCTGAAAAACAACCATTTACCCACTACTGTTGCCTGTCTCTCAGCCAATTTCTATCCAAGTTCATACTTTACCCTTTATTCTATGAGCCTGAATTTTGCTCAAATCTGTGTGGCACTGTATCAATGTCAAATCCATAAACACCACGTCAATGTGTTTCCCTCATCAATCTTCTGTTGTCACCTCAAAAGTCCATGTTATTTAAACATGAGTTTCCTTTAATGAATCCATGCTGGCTTCCTTAATTATCCTGCACTTGTCTAAGGTCCTGGTGCCTTATCTATTTTAAGTAAAGATGGCCTTTCCAACACCTTCCTCAATTGAAAGTTCTTCTGATGGAGCAGTTACCACCTCTCACCTCAGCCTAGGTACCTTTCCAAAAAACAGATGCAAAGTACTCATTCCACACCTCTGCAATGCCTCCACATACAAGTTCCCTTTTATGTCTCTAATTGGCCCTACTCTCGCTTACCACTCATTATTTAGGTGTTTGCAGAAGACCTTGGAATTCCCTTCTATGTTCCCTGCCAGCCTCTTCATGCTCTCTCCTTGCTTTTCTGATTTAGTTTCTTCACTTCCCCTCTGGTCCTTCGAAATTCACCCGGGTTCTCCATTGTATTTTTCTACCTGACATCTGGCGTACACACATTTCTCCCTTGTTATCTTTACCTCCTATCTCTCATCATCCAGGGCTTTCTGGATTTAGTTGTCCTACCCTTTCCCCTTCAAGGGAATATGTCTTGACATTGCCTACAATACTTTTCCTTTGAAGGTGGCCATTGCTCCACCACTGTCTCTTTTCTGCCAATATTTGATTTCAACTCGCTCGTCTCGGATGCATCCTCCTCCCGTTGAAGTTGACTTCCCCCAATTATTCCTGTTCTGGATTGCTCGCTGACCTTTTCCATGATTAATGTGCACCTTGTGATACAATGGTCACTGCCCCCTAAAGCCTGTCTGTGCTACTTGAACCTTTTATCTGGCTTCGAAAGCAGAAGGTCAAATCATGAACTGGGCCCCAGGTGTCATTGTGTACCCTATATTGGCTCACGCTAGTGGTTCCATTGCCCTTGTATGTGCAACTTGGGATGGGACATGGCTCTGAGCCATCACCTCCAGGTTACAGTTGATAGGTTGTGCACTTTGAGTCAAACCCACATGTCGGCGGAACACATTCAGGTGATATGGGCACAACACTACATCTGCATCCCCTCCTGACACCCCTTCAGATCAGTGCTGGTCATGGAGTTCCCCTACTCCTCCATGATGCCCACACGTACACCATCTAGAATGACACTGATATCTTCCACCCAGTTTACCGGCATTGTTCATTGTTACTGATCCATCACCGGTATCCTGAGAACTAGTCCCATCGTAGACTGTAGTCGGTATAATATTTGGGACTGGGTATGCTTTGCATGGCAACTGCAGCTGGCATGGTTTCATGAGATTGGCATATGTACTCCTAGTCTTTAGGTGTCTGTTGTCAATCCATGATGGTATGCAACCTTGCAATAAATTCTTTAAATTACTACACTCTGGGCACCGTACGTAACACACACACCATTTTGGGCGGCCTGGCCTGAAGTGTCCTGGTCCCCAGTATTCTTTAAAGTTCCGGTATGGTATTGACCTGCATTTGCATCTGGGCATCAAGACCAGTGACACAGCTGTATTAAACACTGTAGCCACGTCATTGATCAATCATCTTTATCTGTCTTCCAGCTCTGACGATAGCCGCTACTCCTGATGGGGGAGAGCTGCATCACGAGGCGACCACGTTCCAGACTTTGATCAGATCCTGGTAAAAGACGAGCAACGCCTGCAAGGAGCTACCGAGGCCCCTCTTCTATTTCAACAGGAGCTGCACGTCATTATTCAGGCCGTGCACCTGGCGGAAGATGTACGTTGCCAAGGCTACCATCTCGGAGGGGGCTCAATGTAAAGGTATCGCTGCAGGGTCTGAAGACGGAAAGTCGCCACCTGTGTGCGTAGGCACACTAGCACCTGAAGTCACTCCCCAGGACGTCCAAGAACGCCCTGAAGAAATCCATGGTCAGTTTTTGATATGTTGGTCCAATTTGACTCGTGTATTCTGTGAGACCTCTGCGAGGATCAGGTGGAAATATATTCTGGGTATCATATGCGTTTTGAGGATTTCAATCCTCTGGATAGGCCAAAGTGCTGCCTTCTTCAGATTCTCTATCCACATACCGATTCTGGGTCCCCATTGCTCCTCAGTTACTCCTGCCCATGGGTCGATTCTGGCACCCAGGTATTTCTCCCTCTCTCCTGGTGGTATGTAAGAGATCGGACCTCCTTTCAGCTGCCAGTTCGGTCTAGCGTTGTACAGGAACACTATTTGTGGATGAAGTGGAAGCCTTTGGTCTTCCCGGCATTCATCTCCAGTCCCGTTTTTTGGCAGAAGTCCTGTACAATGGCCAAGTTCTTTGTCATGCTGGCATAGGAGTCGCTGAGCAGAGCAATGTCGTCAGCGAACGCCAGAGCTGAGCAACACATCTTCTCTCCCCTCCAGGGCAAGTGGACGCCCAACTGTGCCTCTTGTAGGGAGTTGATGAGAGGATCCATAGTGATATTAAATAGTATCGGTGATAGCGGGTCACCTTGTTTGACCCCTCTCATGACTATAATGGGGTTTGTTCTTCCGTCTTTACTTTCAAGGTATGTATCTGTGTCCGTATACAGATCTGTTATGTTTATGAATGTTCCGGGCAGCCTCACTCTTTGCAGTGCTTTTATGAGCTTTTTATGCCCCATGGAGTGAAAAGCTTTTGCCAGATCTATGAAGACAATGGCCAGCTCTTTCCTGTTGCGTTTCGCACCTTTCATGATGTTGCTGAGAATCGTTATATTCTCATTGCAACCAGGAGTCTCCACCAGAAACCCTTTCTGCCGAGGGTCGATCTGGACCACGTCGCTTAGGCGTTTGGCGATGATCTTTGTGTAGAGCATTAATAAGATCGGGCCGATTGTTACTGGCCGCCAGTTGTCTATACTTTTAAGCTTTTCCGTATCATCAGTTTTGGGGATGAGGACCGTCCGGCTCTTTTTCAGCATCCGAGGGATGGAACCAGACATGAGCCAGAGGGTGAAGAGGTGTGGAATCCTTTCTTCAAACTCCATCTGGATGTCATTGATGTTTTCCCATTTCATCCCATCGGGACCTGCCGCCGTGTTCTTATCCATGCCCTTTATTGCCTCTATCACCACCTCCTTACTTATGGGGAGTTCCAAGCTTTCGTACCATCCCGCTCCCCTGTATGTTACAAACTTCTGCAGGTTTGCTTTGTTATTGGGTTTGGAGAGTTTTTCTGTAAAACACTCCTCTAGTTCGACTTTGCTTAGTGGGCAAAGTTGGGTGGACGGGTGCCCCCATGATTTGAAGTGCCAGTTTCCTTCTGTCTGTTTTATATACCAATTGAGTGGTTATAAAATGTGCCGCCTTAGCTTCCCATTTTTTCTTGGCCTTCGTATTCTTACTGCCATCCTTTGGGCGAGCTACTGTTTTCCTGGACCGCTTATCAGGTTTATCAACCTTATTTTCATTCAGTATTGTATCCGTTATGCATTCCACGAGGCCGATGGCCAAGGCTCTCGTTTCGGGATCATCTTTTACACCCATCAATTCTTCAGCCGTTCTCCGCTGGTCGTACAGATCCCTGAACTTCGGGATACTGGCTGGGGGTCGCTTCTTCCTTGCCATTTCGGGACCTCTCCCTGGCACCATCTCTGCGTCCTCCCCCTTAGGTGGAGATTCCATGTTCAAAGCACCTTCCGTCTGGCTGCTTTGTGTTGTTGTTGTGCCCGCTGACTTTTGCGCTGCTTTCAGGAGACATCGTCTCTTAGAACCAATCTTATTGTTTGTTTTCGATGTATGATGGACTGCAATCTTTTTGTTAATCTCTGCGCAGCCTTCGTACTGCTTCTCTAATTTTATGAGGAGGTCCGTTTCCTCTTGCGTCCATTTGCACTCTCTCCGGCCAGGCTTACCCTGCGGTAGGTGAGCTGCAATTCTTTTCTTGTTCCGTACTTCAGCGTGCCTGTGACGCTCATGCTGGCTGAGTCCACTTTTGGATGTGAATTCCATTTCGCAATGTTCACATTTGAAGATCGTACCTGCAAGGTGGGGGGCTCACCCCTTTGCATTTGCTATAATGGCAAGCAATGGAGTTTTTATGCTGTATAGTCCCCACCGAGGTGTGTGTGTCTGCGCTGGTGCCTGGCTGGCTGAAATGATGTGCCGCAAGTTGCACATGTTGCCCCTCGGGTGTGGAGGGGGGGCTGCGGTGTCGGTGTGGGTCGCTCTGGTGGTGATGCTGAAATTAACAACAAGGACAGATCATCAGTTAGCGTTCATTCACTTCAACCTTTCATCCCTTTCCCCTCCAGCCTCAAGTTGCTCACCCTTAAAGACCCTAAGGAGACGAACATTGGTGAGGTGGAAATGAGTCAAGATCGGCCCCAAACATTAAACGCACATACAGACAGGCTGGTCAGATGGCCTCAGGAATGCCACATGGCTTGTTGTGAACCACAGGAGTGGGGAGTGTGCAGAGGTACCTGACCTGGATGCATTGTGGCCTGGATAGTTGCGAGGCTGAGGAAACATCGCAAACACTTGCGAAATTTCCCATGGATCACAGGAGATTGATAGGTCAGAGTGGATGGGACTGTGGACCTCAAATTCCTGCCCGCTGGACCCCAGCCTCATCGCCCTGGCCTCCTGCCTCCTCCCCAGCTCCATCGCCTGCTCCTCGAAGGGTGTGGGGTGATGGAGGAGGGCGCGCCCACTTCCAGTCCTCTGGCGCTCCCAGGCATTGTGGTTACTTTTTGCCTGCAAAACAGAAGAGCATTTATTGGTGCTGATCAGTCATGTACTCTGCACGTGCACGCCACACCCCACCCCAACTACAGTGGCCCATCTGAGGCCTCCAGCGGCTCCTGTCCACACTACTGGTGATCACTCCCCAGCAGAGAGTACGGCTGCTCCCAACCCCCTCCCCCAACGCCCGCCTTGGACACATTCGGAGTCCATCACTTTGAATAACACACGGGTCTTAGCGCCCATGGCAAGGAGGAACAAATAGGTGCAGCACTGAAGCCAGCAGATGGCACTTGCCCAAAACACCTTGAGGCTCCCGTTCCACCATCTCATCACCATCAATAAGACATGTGTTGGAGTTCTGAGTATGTCGAGCTGCCTCCCCTGCAGGTTGCCCCCAGACTACTCAAATGCGACAAATACCAACATATGCTGCGGGGAGAACCCATCTTCTCCTCACCCACTAAAGCTGATGTAAGCATGGTCAGTACCCGCTTGCCCACCTAGCGTGTGCCAGATGCCCTCTGCAGTAACGACATCAAGACATGGGGGGCACTAAGGCTGCCTTCTGGGTCAAATATCCAAGACCGACATGGTACTCACCCGTCCAGAGCGCAGCAAATCATTGAATCGTTTTCTGCACTGGGTGCCATTGTGCTGGACATCAACATGGGCACTGACAGCCTCACCCACCTCCTCCCACGCCTGGCTGGTGACATGGGGGGCCCTCCTCCCATCCTCGGGATACAGAATCTGACGCCGGTTTCCCACCTCTTGCAGGAGGACAGCAAGGCAGGTGTCCGAAAATCTGGGGGCACAGTGGCCCCCCCGCTGGCCTCTCCTGCAGCCTGCCCCCTTCCTCCTCCACCACCTCCTCTGCCCCCCATGTAAAATTTCTTGATCTCTGAGTGGCCATGGTGCACTGTCTCAAACAGGCTGCCTGGCCACTCTCTATACAGGCTGCTCGTTCCCCATTCTATCTGGCAGTCTGAGGCCGCCCGCCCCCGTGACTATTTCCCGCTCTCCACTGGAGTCACAAAGCCGCGGTGCGGGCCTTAATTGGCCTGCCCGTGGAAAATGGCAGCGTGGCCCGTTTCACCAGCAGCAATCGGCCGGCCGCCCAGTCAGGCCCGCCCGACGGACAAACGTAAAATTCTGGCCAATGTCTTTTCTGGGTGTGTGCTGCCAGTCACAACTCCCAGGATCATCACTATCAGCACCGTGTTATGGCACAGCTGATGGTAAAATGCTGAGTTCAAATCTCAAAGGGAAGCTTGAAACAACTGCCACAACTTGTTTTGCAATATGTATAAATTTCGAGATGTGTGCTTTGAATTCAGTAGTAATAAGACCACCAAGTCTTATAAAACTAAATTAAACATTTATTAATAAGAAAAATGATTTTAAACACAGATCTACAAATTACTACTATGATAACTCTTAAATCCTCTAATCAATCTAACTCCCAGTTACACTTCCATTAAGGCAACAGTGAGAGACACAGGTTTTAAAAGACCCCGGCAGTGACACTCAATACCCTGAACCAGTTCAATTCACAGTGAGTTTTCTTAACTTCAGTTCTTTGTAGACAGCAGCTTGAGGCATAGATGCTGAAGGCTTGTCACATTTGTTAGATCTTAAAAATAAAACACTTACACACAGCCTTCACTCCTTTACACATATTTTCCCCTTTGAACGCAAATTCCCATTGTTTCACTAAGTCTTACCAGTAATCTTTGGTAAAAATGCACTTCGCCCCCAACACCCCACCCCCGATGGGGAAAAAATTCTCCCCACTGTTTCTAAACATCACCTAGCGACACACTTCACTGCTCCTTTGAAAACAATCGAGTCTTGCTTATTTCAAAATGCAAATGTCCTTTTACACCTTACATTCTAAACTTCCCCCATGTTTACATCAAAGCCTTCAGGCCAACTGTCTTTAATCCTATTAAGACACGCACACGCACTTATTTTACAATAAATTCCAATAACATTGAGAATTATTATATCTTCCTGACAACCATCTTCATATTTTTGTAAAAAGATAAAAAGGAAAAACAATCTCCTGCTCTATGAGCAGATTTGGTTGCAGGCGTAGTATAATTATACACAATCAGGGTTTAATAATACATGAAATTAGAATCCCATCTGCACTGCCTATTTCTGTCATGGGGGTGGTGTATCCCCCAAACACCCCGATTTCAGTATCTCCAGCTGCTGCCTGGAAGAAGTTTTCTAAAGCCCAGGTGTCATCATCGGTAAGATCCTCTATGATACCCCCCGATGTGGAACTGGGACCTCACCACAACCCCACGTGATTGGATCACAGGGTTGCAGAGAGCTGACTTTGCCAGAGCTGTTGGGCTCCAGTCCTGTCTTTGCGAGCTGGTGAAGATTCATCTGATTAATATAAAACCACTTGACCAACTTGGGCAGTTGGACCACTGACACCAAGGGCTAGTTTTGTGCTCTATAAAGTAGGGGCCTTTGTGAAGTGGGTCAAACACTCAAACCCTAACATAATTTCAGACCATGACCTGCTTGTCAACGCCCCATTCCTGAGATTTCAGTGGCTTCAGTTTCAAGCAATTATGTTGGTGACTGACCTATAATTGCTGTGGTGTTGAGATACAGGGAGCATAATGTCTGCCACAACTCAACTGTAAATTTATCCTCGGCCACTTCCCCAATCAATGGGTCGGTATGGGCGCCAGTATATGTAGTTGTATTCCCATCTGGCAACCAGACCAGTTCATGAGGGGAATAACCTGTCCCTTTTGGATTTTGTACCTCAGATGCCCATGAGTATCAGTGGGAGGTTCTCATTCCATTTACGGTCCTGAGTAAGGAGATCTTTACGCATTGCATTTTTGAGGGAATGGTTCATGTTTTCCACAATATCTGAAGATTGGTGACTGTGCGCAACGTGACAATTACTTTCAATCCCTAATTTCTTTAAATGAGCCTGTATCACCTGTCCTGTGAAGTGGCTGCCCTAATCTCCACTACAGGCAGTAGCCCCCATTGAGAAACACCTCCCTAACTAGGGTCTCGGCAGTCCACAATGCAGTGGCTGCTTTGCAGGAAAAAGCTTCCACCCACTTGGTGAAATTGTCCACTACAACCAGACAGACCTTGTTACCCTTTCCTGTGGTAAGTCGGAAGCCAAAAAAATCAACCTGAACACACTTGTTCAGGATCCCTCTGCACCACTATGACCCATGGAAGCCTTGCAATATGTTTGGTAAGGGTCGGAAATGTTTGCTGCACAGACCAGACGGGTTGTACAGGGATTGGCAACATCATGACTGATGCTGGCCAAACAAGCCACAGGCTTGATCCGTTCCTAGGTAGTCACAGGGCTGGTGTGACCCACTTCTGGACCCCAATGTACAAGACCAACGAGCTCTTGACAATATCCCTCGGGCATGGGCATCTGTCATCTTTAAACAACATTTCCTCCCATCGCTGGACATTGGGCACTCCAAAGGGTGCTTGCACTGGCGAGTTGTCTAGTTTGGCCTGAATGACTGCCCTCAACTATACCCTTCATCTGTAACTCTTTCAAGTCGAGTGGGAGCGGAATCATAACGGCCATTACAACTCCTGACTGATAGGGATCCCAAAGCGTTCTTTCTGTAGCTCTGATTTTGGCCAATTCATCCACAGCCTTATTCCCCTCCTACCTAGGCTCAGTTTTAGGGTGATCCTTCACTTGTGGGTGTAATACATGCCATCCCCTCACCCAAACACTCGGAGAATAGTTTTTAACTGGGGTGCACTGAGGTGAAAACTCTACGGTTCCAAGTTGTTGGAAACTCCGTCACAGCAACGCACACAAACATTGAGTCAGAGATCCCATAGGGGGTAGGAAATTCCTGCGAGCGGCTAACTACATAGGTGACAGCAACCAACTTAGCTTGTTGGGCTTTGAGGTGGGATGGTAACTTTACGACCAATTCAATGCTTCGGAGGGGATCATAGATCCCACAATCTGTCTTCTGTTCTCCTCCTACAAAACTAGACCCATCCATATAAATGTGATGCCCTTCAGGATGTATTCCTGCCCAGAACCCTCCTTCAGTCATGCAGACCCCCCTCTACGGTGCAGATGTGAGGTAGATGAGATTGGCTGTTAGCTGGGGCTCCAGCAGCACCTTGAACTTTAGGAGGTTTTATGTTTTAGATTTTCAGGTTCACTTTGTCCAGTGAACACGAGCTGCACCCTTGATATTAACACATTAGTTGGTGCTTGAAACAATATCGACAGAGACTCCGATTAACTGAACAAACACAGGTGGTTTATTGGAACCAAGAACAGAACATTAACACAATGTGTGCTTTTTCAATCACCTTACCCAAGTAGCCCGCACTGTCTAGTGATTGGTCGATACAGTTGCGTGGTCAGTTAACTACATTCTCTTAAAGGTACAGAGCACTCCTCTTTACCACAGGGGTTCTGTATCGGAAGCTCCACCTAACCACTTGCGCAGTAGAAACCGCCCTGTCATTACATACCCCTCTAGCGGTAGTCAGATGGGGGTATGATGGGTGGTTGGTGCCTGAATACACGATGAAAGGTGAAGGTGGTCAGCAGGTGGTGTTCTCACACTGAACATCAAGCCAATAAGAGCAAGTGCAGCAATCTATTGATGGGGTGCATAAATTTTACAAAGCAGCTGGATTGCTTTACAGCTGCTCAGTGTGTCCATGTCTCAGACCATGTTGACTCTTGTCAATTGTTGGTATCTCCTCTTGCCTGTGCTCATTAGGTCTCTAGGCTGCCGCTGCTATCTCTGCAGGAGTTGCAGAACTTGAAGGTTTACTTGTGGAATTCTTGACTCGGTTTGGTAGTGGAGATGTGGATGTCCCAGTGCTGGCTTTGTGGATTTTCCTGTCTGACACCATTGTCTAATTTTTATCATCTTGACTTGGCAAATTGCCACAGGCAATGATGGTTGTTTGTTTAGATTAGTAAGAAGAGCTTGAAAGTGTAACAATTCCATCTTGCAGAAGTTGCCAGCATTGCAGCCATCAGCCTCTCAGCACGCTAGTGTCTTAAATTCACTCAAGTTGGACTCTGATTTGGGCAAGTCAGAGAAATCTGTATCTTCTTAGTCCACACATAAGTGGTTCTGCTTCCAAACATTCAGTGAAGGAACGGTGATATATTTCCAAATCAGGAGGGTGTGTGGCTTGGAGGGGAACTTCCAGGTAGTGGTGTCGCCATCTATCTGCTGCCCTTGTCCTTCTAGATGGTAGTGGGTGAGGGTTTGGAAAGTGTTGTCTATGAAGCCTTGGTGCGTGCCTACACAGTGCATCTTGTAGATGGTACACACTGCTACTGTGCGTCGGTGCTGGAAGGAGTGAATGTTTGTGGATGTGGTGCCAATCAAGTGAGCTGCTTTGTTTTGGATGGTGTCAAGCTTTGAGTGTTGTTGGAGTTGGCACTCATCTACGCAAGTGGGGAATATTCCATCACACACCTGACTTGTCTTGTAGATGGTGGACAGGCTATGGAGAGTCAGGTGAGTTATTTGCTGCAAAATTCCTAGCCTCTGACCAGCTCTTTTAGACTCGGTATTTATGTGGCTCGTCCAGTTCAGTTTCTCATACAGAATTTCCCTCCAACAATTTCTGACCAATATTACAATTGGTCTAGACTGTGCAAATTGAGCCTATTAGTGTGTGAGGTGCCAGCATTGAAGACAGTTGCAGTGTCACTCACACCAAACTCCCAGGTAATCACATCAAGAGGTGGTGCAACCATTTCCTCAGTGGCAAATGGAATTCAATCTGGAAAAGTGAGGTAATGCATTTGGGGACGGCAAACTAAGCAAGAGAATACTCAATAAACGGGAAGTCATTGAGAGGGTTTGAGGAAGTGAAAGACCTTGGAGTGCATGTCCACAGGTCCCTGAAGGTGGCAGGACAGCTGGACATGGTGGTAAAGAAAGCATATGGAATGCTTTCCTTTATTGGGTGAGGTATTGAATACAAAAGCAGGGATGTAATGATGGAATTGTATAAAACGCTGGTTAGGCCACAGCTGGAATTTAGTTCTGGTTACCACATTACAGGAAGGACAGAATCGCTTTGGAGAGCGTGCAGAGGAGATTTACGAAAACGTTGCCAGGGCTCAAACTGCAGCTATCAGGGGAGATTGGATAGGCTGTTTTCCTTAAAACAGAGGAGGCTGAGGGGTGACCTAATTGAGATGTACAATATTATGAGAGGCCTAGATATGGTAGACAGGGAAGGCTTGTTTCCCCTAGCTGAGGGGTCAATTCCCAGGGGGCATAGATTTAAGGTGATTGATAGAAGAATTAGAGGGGATATGAGGATTTTTTTTCCACGGAGGGTGGTGGGCATCTGAAATTCACTGCCTGAATTGGTGGTTGAGGCTGAAATGTTCAACTTATTTAGAAGGTACCTGGATCTACACCTGAAGTGCTGTAACCTGCGAGGCTACAGACCAGGTGCTGGGAAGTCGGGTTAAAATGAGCGGTTGGTTTTTTTTTGCTTTCGCCGATGCAGACACGATGGGCTGAATGGCCTCTTTCTACACCATAACTTTCCTATGGTTCTATATGGCATCCCATCAATGAAGGCCTGTCACGTGTTCACCAGGTTTGACATTCCTACCGGGCCAAAGGGCATCCACTCATGACCATGAACGACTGGCCCATCAGAGATTGGAGCACAGAGCGAGGTTGGGTCACTCATCTCAATTAAACATCAGCATCCCATCCAGGGCTCAAGGTGTTATATATGTGATGCCATCTTGGTCACCTCGATGTGGGCGCCAGTGTCTCAGGGACAAGGCAGCATCAGCCACTGGGCAAGTAGGGCAGGAAAAACTATGGAACTTTACAGTCTCCATTGATGCCATCCTCTGAGCTTCACTTTCTTGCTCCTTGAATCATTAATGTCTTCAATGTTTCCTTTCAGAGAAAAGGCAAAAGCAGATATGGATCAAGGGCTCAATGCTTCCTTTGTCAGGCTCCTAATGCAACAGAGGAGGCAAAGGTGGGAGAGACGACTCCGTGCACAGCTCCAGCAGGAGGGACATGGTCAAGCAGAGCCATAGCGCGAAGAGGAGGGTCAGGAGGAGAGACCCAGACAACAGGGGCAACTCGCCAGACCTAGGGTTTGTTGTAGAAGAGTCTCCTATTTACAAATGAGTGAGAGGCAATGCCGTGCATGTCTGCACTTGTCCCGAGCTCTGGTTCGTCACATATGCCACGTTCTTCGTGAAGACCTGACTCCACATGGAGTTGGAGGGTATCCCCATCCAGTTGCTTTGAAGGCGACCGCTGCACTCAATTTCTTGGCCTCTGATTCTTTCCAAGGATCAACAAGGGGACCTGTGCAGCATCTCTCAGTCCACAACACATCGATGCATAAAGGAGGTCACAGATACCCTTTACAGGAAGGCCCATCATTATGTCAGGTTTGCTCTGGATGAAGATAGCCAGGCTGCAAGATTCACCGGATTCACCACCATCTCAAGCTTCCCAAGAGTGCAGGGTGCAATAGGCTGCACCCATGTGGCTATACGGGCTCCATGGCAGCAGCCCCTAATGTTTATAAACCGCAAGGGCTGCCATTCCATCAACGTACAACTGGTATTGTATCACATGCTGCATATTTGTGCACAATAACCTGGGAGTTGCCATGACTCCTACATTCTGAGTCACTCCCAGGTGCCTGAGATTTTTGAGGAGCTGTTATGTCTGTGGGTATGACTTCTTGGGGTTAAGGGGTACCCACTGAAACACTGGCTGATGACACTGGTGTGTCATCCTCAGAGTTGTTCTGAGGAGAGGTACAAAGCTGCTCACAGCTCCACACACTCCCTTATAGAGCAGACAATTGGGCTTCTGAAGATGCGCTTCAGATGCTTAGACCGCTCAGGTGGTTCACTCCAATACTCTCCCAACAGGGTTTCCCGCATCATCGCAGTGTGTTGCATCCTTCACAATCTGGCAAAGCAAAGAGGTGACCCCCTGCCAGAGGATGACCTGGAGGAGGATGAGAGCTCATCGGAGGCCGAAGATCCAGAGGCCCAGGAACTTCAGGAGGCTGCTGACCGTCATTATCAGCGCGATCACGCCATGGAGGAAGGAAGATGTGGGAGTTGTGCCTGTGATATGTTAATCGCTGACAGGTTCCAGGAAGAGCAAAGTTAAGGGAGGGAATATGGTCACCTCTCTCCTAGCCCTCAACGCCGTTCCCTTTCATCTCAGGGGATGTCCAATTGCTCAGTGAGAACGAGTCCCACATTCACACTTGCACATTCTGGCCTCATGAATCACCAGGCCATGAGTTGGTCAGTTGGGGCCCTGTGAATGAGCTCACTCTGGGAACTGGGAGTCCAGTGAGGACTGAGAGCGATGAGAGAGAAAACGTGAAGATTTCTCCAACATCTAATGACACAAACACGGCTGTGACTGAGGTGTGGACATTCCAAGGGATCTCCTCCTCCTGTGTATGTATTTTCTTCTGCAACAACCACTGAGGAGACACAAATGTCTCTAGAAAATCGATGCTGATGAGCTGCCCTCGCTTAATGGTGTTTCCCGAGGAAGAAGGGTTAGAAACGCTTACATTACACACTTTAAATAAAGACTTAAACACATCTCACTGACATCACACAAGGGGTGCAGATACTAGCTCAACTGAGGTTGACATCACAGGAATGTGAATCTCTCAGTGGGACACTATCACTGGGAGAATGGCTAAACCTCGAAATAAGAAGATTCCAATGTACACAATCATAATGCCTTCAGTTGAACAAAACATTCATATAACCATCAAATGTGTTCACAAAAGTGCAATTTCTTGACTGTTATAGCACACCCGTGACCCAAAAGTGACATCAAAATTTCTTAACTTTCCTAACCCACCGCTACATCTGGGTGCAGCCCCAACATCTGCAGCAGAGGTGGAAGCAGCTGCTGACTGCTACACCCTGATGCCTGTGATGACCTTGGCAGACGTCCTCTGGTGGCCCAAGGCCTGGAGGCTCTGGCCCAATAAGGGTCACCTGCTCAGGGAGAAGTGCCCTTGGTGGCCTGTGCAGCTGCAGTGGGTGGGGTCACAGGCAGAGGGAGCTGTGAGTGGCTGCACAGCCTTGGAGTGTCCTGAGAGGAGACCCCCAGGGTGCCCAGGTGACGCTCATCCCCTCTGTGTGTCCAAGGTCCCCACCCTGACACCTGCAGGACATGGTCCAACTGGAGGGGGTCAAGGTGCCTTGCTCCCATGTCGCCGACATCCTGATGGTGCCAACCAGGGTGTGGCCATGGAGTGCAGGGCCCAGCGTAAATCCGGCAACACTTGCTAGACCAAGGTCTCCATGGTGATCGCCAGCTTTCTCATGGTGACCTCTCAGGTGCTCGCATGTTGGAGCCACGAACATCAGACAGAACACGGATGGACTCCTCCATCGTTCGCTCTAGTCTCTGAGTGACTGTTGAATCTGTGCCTGATGTTCCGCCGCTGCCTATTGTTGCATCTCCAGCATTGAGTTGGCGGCCGCTTCCAGAGGCTCATCATCTGACTTGGACTGAGCTGGTGGATGGCCTCCAGCAGCCCTCCAGAGTGCCGGAGACCTGGGCTGTCCCTGCTTCTGAGTGCAGTGGGGATGTGTCAGTGAGGTGTTCCCCAGAAAGTGAGCTCAAACCTAACCTACATGTGCGTCTCTGAGCTGGTGGAGGGTGTGTGTGTGTGAGTGGCCGGGACAGTTCTTCCACTGCTTCATCTCTGGACGTGGTCTGGGGGTTTGGATTTATACTGAGCGGCCTTGTGGGCCTCAATTTGCTGCTGTCTAGAAAATGGAGAATAGCATTTCAGTTGCTGAACATGGTCAATATAAGACTGCCTGTGACTCACTGTGATTGTCAGGATTTGATGAAGTGATGGAGCTGGGTTGGTGGGAGAGGCCGATCTCCCCTTCCCCGCAGGAGCGATTCCTGTCCTGTCCTCCCCTTCCCCGCAGGAGCGGGTCCTGTCCTGTCCTCCCCTTCCCCGCAGGAGCGGGTCCTGTCCTGTCCTCCCCTTCCCCGCAGGAGCGGGTCCTGTCCTGTCCTCCCCTTCCCCGCAGGAGCGGGTCCTGTCCTGTCCTCCCCTTCCCCGCAGGAGCGGGTCCTGTCCTGTCCTCCCCTTCCCCGCAGGAGCGGGTCCTGTCCTGTCCTCCCCTTCCCCGCAGGAGCGGGTCCTGTCCTGTCCTCCCCTTCCCCGCAGGAGCGGGTCCTGTCCTGTCCTCCCCTTCCCCGCAGGAGCGGGTCCTGTCCTGTCCTCCCCTTCCCCGCAGGAGCGGGTCCTGTCCTGTCCTCCCCTTCCCCGCAGGAGCGGGTCCTGTCCTGTCCTCCCCGGCCAGCTCAGCTGCAGCCTCCTCAAACTCACTGACGGCAAAGATGTCGGCCGTCCCTCCCCTGGTCTGTGCGCTCTCATGCCTGTTGTGCGTCAGCTTGGCCTGTATGAAGGAGAAAGTCAGGCATGTGATGAGAAGGGAGGGAGCAGAGGTTGGGTGAGATGCAGGTCCCCTGTGTGTGGTGAGCCCTCCCCAGAAGGGCCAGAGGATGGAGTGTGAGCAACATGGTCGATGGGATGGTGGTGATATGAAAGTCTCGGTGAGAGAATGTGTGTTGATATGTGTCCCTGGCTAATAGTTGTGTGAGATCACTGAAGAGAGTAGCTGTTTGAGTGCAGGATGCCATAATGAGAGTTTGATATTGGAGGATGTTGAAGAGATCATTCATCCACTTCCTGCAGTGTTTGGCACTTTGGGCACAGTTACCAGCCACACTGACTTCCTGTGCAATGGTCTCCCAGGCTGGAGAGGTGAGGCTGGTGGATCCATCCCTGGGATACAGGACGTGCCTGTGGGCCCACTCTCCTCCTGATCAAGGCCTCGAAGGCCTGGTGGGTGAAGCGAGCTGCTGTCTCCTTCTTGAGGCTTACGGCCTTCCTCTTGTGGCTGGAAGAATCTGTAACTGTTTCCTGGAGACAGGTCGGCTGGAGAGAGTGAAATGTTTGTGTTCGACTGGGGTTGAAATGTGGCACAAGGTCCTTCGATCCCTCCAGCTGGCGGGTGGATGAATCAGCTCCCAACCCGCCAGGCGATTCGGTCCGATACTCGCCTGTGCATAATTAATGAGTTTCCAAGCGTGGGATCAGGCGTGAGTTCCTACCATTTCCAGCAGCGGGTTGGGCACTGACCACCACCGTACTTAGTCTCATAAATGGAAAATTCTGTCCTGTATGTGGAAACCATCCAGACTTCAGTGCTGCCCTGTTTAAACAGAAAGGTGATTGGCTCTCCTCAGTTGTTCACTATGTTGCCAAAGCTGAAACACTTTCCATGGTCAGAGATTTATGCTGCAATATTCAGAGCATTGAGAGATCACTGACAGAACACACGGGACAAAGATCACCTAAAGATTCATTGCTTCTTTAAAAAAAACTTGCAAACATGGAAACAAAGTAGACTTGAATAGTTCGACATTGCAAAGGCTGATTTGAATATTTGACTTTTTGAAGCCTTTCTGACTGACGGCATATCTGACAGGGGCTCCTGTTAAAGGGATTATGTGACAATTTAAGAGTTAAAGCTTTAGCTTAAATATTCAAATGTAATGGCCTCAGTGACCTTGTGTATACAACGTACCAACAATCTAACCGGGTAATTTACAAATGTGATTAATGATGAACCGTCAATGCTGGATTCATAACCAGTAGAAGTTAGATAATGGCATCATTTGTCAGAGTGATTTTGACAGAGGGAGGAAAAGTGAAGGAAAGATTTCACACTAGAACTACCAGGAAATCATGCAGCACCTCTCCTCTTGGAGACCAAGCTGCTCTGTCCACAACAACACCTTTTTGGGGGTGGGGGGGGCTAGTATCTGGAAGTTCCATGTGGCACAATAGATGTAAGTGAGTATGAGGAACTATGAGATGTAACCATTGATAGACATTTTAATATAAATATTCCACAGTCATTCAAATCTTTACCATTGCCTTCATCCACACCCTCAGCAGACACTACTTATTCGCTGGTCTCATCCTTTAACAGCCTTGTGTCAGCATCATCGCCATCATTGTCCTACAATCCCAAACCCCCGCGAGTGTTCTCAATGACTTGCTGCATTGCAGAACTGGCACTTTATGTAACCAAGCTGCAGGTTATAACCAGCCAAATGATCCTGGTACGCCAAGGGGGTGACAATGGAAATCTGTACAAAAATGCTTTGGTAAGTCAATGGATTGTTTCTTTAGTCAGGTTTACGCTGCCTAATGGTCATTACTTTCAATCAGTACAGGCAAAGATGTAAAAGTTTAGTAGAATGAGAGGTGATCTCACGATTCTGAAGGTGCTGGACAGGGCAGATACTGAGATGTTGTTTCCCTAAAACATGGGGCACAGTCCTGGGCTAAGGGGACAATCATTTAGGAGAGAGATGAGGAGAAATTTCTTCACTCAAAGAGTTGTTTATCTTTAGAATTCTCTACCCCAGAGGGCTGTAGGTGCTTCAATGTTCAATATATTATAAGGCTGGGATAGACAGAGTTTTGGTCTGTCAGGGAACTAAGGGATATGGGGAGCAGGAGGGAAAATAGAGTTGAAGCCCGAGATCAGCCATGATCATATTAAATAGTGGAGTAGGCTCGATAGGCCATATGGTCTACTCTCCTACTTCTTATGTTCATTTTCAAACGTTCCCCTTGTATTTCAGGAACAAATGACCTCAAACACTTGTCGCCGCCTCGTCATATTGAAGATGTCTGTGTGGATGCTTTTTGTGCAACTTCACCATGTCTAATTTCCATGTTGTTCATGCTATTGAATCTTTTTTTGTCTCCTGAGGGTTTCAGCCATCTAACTTTCATTTAGAATGCTGTAGGACTGTTTGAGTTTTGGGCCTAAGCCATTGAGGTGAGTGAAGTGAGCTTCAGGAGCGATACAAGAGTTAAACCCAATAAGAGGTTAAAAAAACACAACAAAAAGATAATTTCAACATCCTGGTTACCTAACATAATTGCAGAGTGTTTTATGTGCAGGTGGATATTATGTTCTGGTGCTCATTGTGGGTCAGTCAGCTCAGCTAGCTATATGGCTAGAACATGGTGCAGAAAGACACTGACAATGCATGTGCTGGTTATGGTAGCTCCTAGAGCCCTGCCTCCTCACCTTGCCCTATGCTTGATGCAGTGTGGTGCCCCTCAGGCTACATAACCACTTGTTTCTCTCAAACAAAACAAAATGCCTAAGATCCCCTATAGACTATGGCTAATAACTTTACCTGCACTCTACTCAAAACTTTAAATAGGTCTTGCAGATTTTGCTTTTGTTTAATCCATTTTATTGAATCACTTCTTTATATAAACAAGCACTCATCTTAGGAAATGTCAGACTGAACAGATTGCTGGATTGACAATAAATATTAAAAGTAGCAAATTGTGTAGTTATAAAAAAGCAGAGCATTTAAATCGATTTTGTTTTCTGTGTGTAGACAAATTTATTGTCTTCAAATTGAAACTGTGGATAAAGCTGCCCAAAGGGCCCTGAGTGGCAGGACTCAGGACCTCTGTTTGCATTGTAGCTGTAAGCACCTGCTTTCAACTCTTACAGTGAGGGCAGCTTCTGTAATTCCAGCCTTGGGGAGGGAGGGCAGCAGACCCTATAAATGGGTCTTATTTCTCTAATGAAATTTGTATAGAACTTAATGTAATGTCACAATTTGTCTTGTGGTTGTAAACAGCCAAATTTAACACCCTTTGGAAAGGACTGACTTTTTCTCCGTTTCTGTTTTTCTCTCTCTCTCCCTCTGTCTCAAATTATTAATGAAAAGTAATTTTTAAATATTCCTGTAGGTGACTGATCGAGACAGGACATCTTTTATCCTTGGCATCCCTGGTAAGTCTCTGTATCTGGCTATTAATTCTATAAACCATGTTTAACTGCATTACTATTATCACATATTCATTTACGGTCACAAATTCTGTTCTCTATCCATCGACTCTAATTCTCCTCCCTGGCCAATATCTGAGACTGAAACAGACTTTTTGCAACCTCGCGATCCCTTGGACCCTGAGCTGATTTCTGACCCCATATTCTCTCCACCACCAATCCTGCCTAGTACCACCTACATAATATCACCCGTCTCCAGCTCTGCCTTACCCGACTACATAAACCCTCACCTGTGTCTTTATTAAATCCAGGCTCGACCATTCCAATGGTATCCTGGCAACCTATGTTTGAATCTCTCCGTGACCTCTCCCCTCCAGCTAGTCCCATTCCCCTGTCCATTTCCCAGAAAGTCCTCTACCTCCAAGTCTTTTAACAATTCCCTTTTTAAAATGAATTTCTTTTCCTCTGCGCTTGGTCTTGATTTTTGGCCCTACAGCACCCCTAGTGCCGATGCTATGGAAACCTGGATCCATAAAGTGGTGTGAGTTACACTAGTGACCACATCCAGCATGGCCTCCTCAGTGCCCCATGCTGCGCAGGGCTCTAGCCTGGATGGACCATGTATACACTGGTAGCGTGAGGGGCCTGAATGTGATGTTGATCAGCTGTTCCAGCAGCTTTGACACACGTGTCTTTGAAATGTGGTCTGTGCTTGTCCACTGCCTGTGTTACTCACTCTCAGCTGAACATGTGTTCAGGAGCATGAGGAACCCCTGCCCTCTAGTGTTATTTAAAAGGACCAGGCACCAAGCTGTAGCTAAGAGGCATTTGACTCATTTTTGCTATTGGAAAGTTAGTGGAGGAGCTGTGGATGGTTTCCTGGAGGTTGTGTTCTGAGCTGCTGCAATCATTCAGAGACCAGAGGATTTGGTGACTGAACTCCGGGTGAGGTGGGTAGGGCCAGTGCTTGCAGTGCATCTGGGTCGGCAACATGACCAACAAGTGGGCCAGAGGCTGCAGAGAAAGGAAGCTTTGCGAAGAGGGGGAGGGGGTTGCTCTGCCCACCTCGGGCTTTCCGTGAGCACTTTTCCTTCTTGTACCCAACCCAGGCACAGTGTGTGAGGCAACTCTGATTCAACAAGGTGCTGCCCCATGAGCTGTGACTCCTCCTTCAACATGGACTCCACACCAGAGCGAGGGCAGCACTGCCAGCGGTTGTTAAGGTCACTGTTTCATTGAACTTCTATGCATCCAGACCTTTCCAGGCAGGAGTGGGAGACATTATCCCATCATTTCACAGAATACTGCCCATTGATGCACCTGCTAGGTGATGGAGTCCGTCTGTGTCATGTCAAGTGAAAATATAATGTTCTCCCTCAGTTGGGGGGAGCAGGATGAGAGGTCACATGGCTTTACCAAGGTAGCTGGATTCCTGATGGTAAACATGTCTCTGTGAGGTCTCCCTGTCAATGGGGACAGGTACAGGAACTGAATGAACTCTCATCTGAAAGCCGATTTTAGGGAAATAAGAAGAGAATTAAAAAGCAGGACCTTGATAGCAGTAATCTCAGGATCACTCCCAGTGCCACGTGCTAGTGAGTAGAAGATTGAGCAGTTCAGCATGTGGCTGGAGAAATGGAGGAGCGGGGAGGTCTTTAGATTTCTGAGGCATTGGGACCAGTTCTGGGGCAGGCCGGACTTGGACTTGTACAAGAAGGTTGGGGTTACACCTTAACAGGACTGGGACTAATGTCCTCGCGGGGAGGTTTTCTAGTGCTGTTAGGGAGGGTTTAACTAAATCGGCAGGGGGATAGGAACCTGAGGGGAAATTCAGAGTGGAGAGGAGAGAAACTGGCAGTGTGAAGTAGAGCAGTATTAACTGATAGGGAGAATATATCAGAGTCGTATCAAGGTAAATAGAACACTTGCAGAGTTTGATAGAATTAGAGTAGGTAATAGTCATTAGAATGGGTCAGAATAAGGGGGAAAGTAATGCCTAATTCAGAGTTAATGTGCATGTATGTGAATGCACGGAGTGTAGGTAATAAGATTGGTGAACTACAGGCACAGGTTGACAAATGGAATTATGATATTATTGCCATAACAGAGACAAGGCTGAAAGAAGGGCAAGACTGGGCATTAAATATTCCTGGGTACAAGGTCTTTAGGAGAATCAGAAAAGGAAGAAAAGATGGGGGTGGGGGAGTGTCGGTATTGATTAAAGGTGGCAGTACAGTACTGGAGAGAGAGGATGTTCCAGAGGGGTCGAGGACACAATCTCTCTGGCTAGAGACAAGGAATGAAAAAGGTGCAATAACATTGATCGGTGTAGTATACAGACCACCAACAAGTGGAAGGGATGTGGAGAAACAAACTTGCAAAGAAATTACGGAGAGGTGCAAGAGTTAGAGTAATCATAATGGGGGACTTCAATTATCTAAATATAGACTGGAATAGGAATAGTACAAAGGAAGAAGAGGGGGTGAGAGTTCCTGCAATGTGTTCAAGACAAGTTTCTGCAGCAGTATGTTTCCAGTCCAGCGAGAGGACAGGCATTGTTGGACCTGGTTCTGGGGAATGAGTTGTCCCAAGTGGATCAAATATCAGTAGGAGAGTGTTTAGGGGACAGTGACCATTGTATCATAAGGTTTAGGTTGATCATGGAAAAGGACCAGGAATGATCCAGAGCAGGGATAATTAATTGGAGGAAAGCCAACTTCACTGGGGTGAGAATGCATCTGAGTCGAGTGAGTTGGAATCAAATGTTGGATGAAAAGACAGTGGCTGAACAATGGCCCCCCTTCAAAGAAAAAGTATTGCAGGAAATGTCAAGGTATATTCCCTTGAAGGGGAAAGGTAGGACAAAAAAATCCAGAGCATTCTGAGTGACGAGAGAGGTGAAGATGAAAAGGAAGATGTGCCCGTACGACAGATATCAGGGAGAAAATACAATGGAGATTCAGGCTGAATATAGAAGGACCAGAGGCAAAGTGAATAAACTAAAGAAAAGCAAGGAGAGAGGATGAAAAGAGGCTGGCATCTAACAAAAGGGAATACCAAGGTTTTCTTTAAACATATAAATGTGAAAAGGGTGATAAAAGAGTAGAGCTGGTTAGAGACAAAAAAGGGGACTTGCAGGTGGAGGCAGGAGCAATAGCGGAGGTATTAAACAAGTACTTTGCATCTGTCTTCACAAAGGAAGAAGATGCGACCCAGACCGAGGCAAGAGAGGAAGGTAACTGGTACACTAGAAGAATTTACAATTGAGAAGGAGGTGGTGTTAGGCTATCTTTGCTTAAAATTGATAAAGTACAGGACTGGATGAGATGCATCCAAGGGTACTGAGGGAATTGAGTGGAAATTGCAGAGGCATCAGTTATAATCTTCCAGTCTTCCTTAGACACCGAGGTGGTGCTGGAGGACTGGAGAATTGCGTGTGTTACACCCTTGTTCAAAAAGGGGTGTAAGGATAAAGCCGGCAACTACAGACCAGTCAGTTTGACTTCAGTGATAGGGAAACTATATTTCAGGATAAAATCAATAATCACTTTGACAAGTGCAGGATAATTAAGGAAAGCCAGCATGGATTCACTTAAGGGAAAATCACGTTTAACTAACTTGCTGCAATTTTATTGAGGTGGTAACAGAGGAGGATGATAACAGCAAAGTTGTTGTTGTAGTGTATATGGTGTTCAAAAGGCATTTGATACAGTGCCACACAACAGACTTGTGAGCAAATTTTTAACTAATGGAATAAAAAGGAAAGTAGCCACTTGGCTAAGAAATTGGCTGAGTGACAGGAAACAGAGTGGTGATAAATGGTTGTTTTTCAGATTGGAGGAAGGTTTGTAGTGGAGTTCCCCAATGAGTCAGTGTTGGGACCCTTGCACTTCCTGATATATATTAATAACCGAGACTGTGGTGTGCAGGACAAAAACAGAATTACCTGGAAAAACTCAGCAAGTCTGGCAGCATCGGCGGAGAAGAAATCAGTTAACGTTTCGAGCCTTCATGGCCCTTCGGCAGAACTGGAGCATAGTTAGAAGAAAGGAGAAATATAAATTGGTTTAAGGTGGGGGGGGGGCGGAAGAGACACATTGAGGGTGTGGTGTGATGATTGTGGAGATGAGCAGTTAATCAAAAGATGTCACAGACAAAAGGGTCAAAGAGGTGTTGAAGGTGGCGGTCTTTGTCTGAGAAAAGTGCTAATTAAGAATGGAAGACAGGATATTCAAAGCACAGCTCTAGTGGGGGTGGGGTGGAAAGACTAGAGGTTTTAGTTTTAGATTTAAAAATAATGGAAATAGGTGGGGAAAGAAGAATCTATATAAATTATTGAAAAAAAAGTGGGGGGGGGTGGGAAAAGAAACGGGGTGGGGATGGGGGGATGGGGAGTTTAAGATCTAAAGTTGTTGAATTCAATATTCAGCCCAGAGGGCTGTAAAGTGCCTAGTCGGAAGATGAGGTGCTGTTCCTCCAGTTTGCGTTGGGCTTCACTGGAACAATGCAGCAAGCCAAGGACAGACATGTTGGCAAGAGAACAGGGTGGAGTGTTAAAATAGCAAGCGACAGGGAGGTTTGGGTCTTTCTTGTGGACAGACCGCAGGTGTTCCGCAAAACGGTCGCCCAGTTTGCGTTTGGTCTCTCCAATGTAGAGGAGACCGCATTGGGAGCAACGAATGCAGTAGACTAAGTTAGGGGAAATGCAAGTGAAATGCTGCTTCACTTGAAAGGACTGTTTGGGCCCTTGGACGGTGAGGAGAGAGGAAGTGAAGGGGCAGGTGTTGCATCTTCCGCGTGGGCATGGGGAGGTGCCATAAGTGGGGGTTGAGGAGTAGGGGGTGATGGAGGAGTGGACCAGGGTGTCCCGGAGGGAACGATCCCTACGGAATGCCGTCAAGGGGGGTGAAGGGAAGATGTGTTTGGTGGTGGCATCATGCTGGAGTTGGCGGAAATGGCGGAGGATGATCCTTTGAATGCGGAGGCTGGTGGGGTGATAAGTGAGGACAAGGGGGACCCTATCATGTTTCTGGGAAGGAGGAGAAGGCGTGAGGGAGGATGCGCGGGATATGGGCCGGACACGGTTGAGGGCCCTGTCAACGACCGTGGATGGAAAACCTCGGTTAAGGAAGAAGGAGGACATGTCAGAGGAGCTGTTTTTGAAGGTAGCGTCATCAGAACAGATGCGACGGAGGCGAAGGAACTGAGAGAATGGGATGGAGTCTTTACAGGAAGCGGGGTGTGAGGAGCTGTAGTCGAGGTAGCTGTGGGAGTCGGTAGGCTTGTAATGGATATTGGTGGACAGTCTATCATCAGAAATTGAGACAGAGAGGTCAAGGAAGGGAAGAGAAGTGTCAGAGATGGACCATGTGAAGATGATGGAGGGGTGGAGATTGGAAGCAAAATTAATAAATTTTTCCAGGTCCAGACGAGAGCATGAAGCAGCACCGAAGTAATCATCGATGTACCGGAGAAAGAGTTGTGGGAGGGGGCCGGAGTAGGACTGGAACAAGGAATGTTCCACATACCCCATAAAGAGACAGGCATAGCTGGGGCCCATGCGGGTACCCATAGCCACACCTTTTATTTGGAGGAAGTGAGAGGAGTTAAAGGAGAAATTGTTCAGTGTGAGAACAAGTTCAGCAAGACGGAGAAGAGTAGTAGTGGATGGGGATTGTTGGGGCCTCTGTTCAAGGGAGAAGCTAAGGGCCCTCAGACCATCCTGGTGGAGGATGGAGGTGTAGAGGGATTGGACATCCATGGTGAAGAGGAAGCAGTTGGGGCCAGGGAACTGGAAATTGTTGATGTGACGTAAGGTGTCAGAGGAATCACGGATGTAGGTGGGAAGGGACTGGACAAGGAGAGAGAAGGGAGTCAAGATAACGAGAAATGAGTTCCGTGGGGCAGGAACAGGCTGACATGATCGGTCTGCCAGGACAGTTCTGTTTGTGGATTTTGGGTAGGAGGTAGAAGCGGGCCGTCCGAGGTTGGGCGACTATCAAGTTGGAAGCTGTGGGAGGAAGATCTCCAGAGGAGATGAGATCAGTGACAGTCCTGGAAACAATGGCTTGATGTTCTGTGGTGGGGTCATGGTCCAGGGAGAGGTAGGAGGAAACATCTGCGAGTTGACGCTCAGCCTCCGCGAGGTAGAGGTCAATGCGCCAGACAACAACAGTACCACCCTTGTCAGCGGGTTTGATGACAATGTTGGGGTTGGACCTGAGAGAACGGAGTGCAGTGAGTTCAGAGAGAGACAGATTAGAATGGGTGAGAGGAGCAGAGAAATTGAGACGTCTAATGTCACGCCGACAGTTCTCAATGAAAAGATCAAGAGAAGGTAAGAATCCAGAGGGAGGGGTCCAAGTGGAGGGAGAATATTGGAGGTGGGTAAAAGGATCCGTTGAACGGGGAGAGGACTCCTGCCCAAAGAAGTGAGCACGGAGACGAAGACGGCAGAAGAAGAGTTCAGCATCATGCCGAGCCCGAAATTCATTGAGATGAGGGCGTAAGGGTATGAAACTAAGTCCTTTGCTGAGCACTGAACGTTCAGCATCGGAGAGGGGAAGGTCAGGGGGTATAGTGAATACGTGGCTGGGGCTGGGATTGGAAGATGGGGTGAGGACGGAGGGACAAGCAGGGGTGGAGGGTCCCAGATGGGTGTTGGAGTCGATGAGTTGTTGGAGCTTGCGTTCCTTAGCACTTGAGAGAAAGAGAAAAAGTTTCTTGTTGAGGCGACAGATATATAATTTCCCTGTTTATTTCCCTTCCTTACAGTTAATGTAGTGACACTTGTGAACCTGGCCCAGGGAAAATGTGGTCTCTCCAAATGTGTTACTCGCTATCTGTTGGCTATGGCAGCGGCAGATCTAGTGGTTATTATCCTCGATCTGATACTGAGGCACATTCCGATTCTTTATAATGAACAGTTTCTTTTCCTGGAATCCATCCCCTTATATAATATCCACGCCATCCTGCTTTATGCAACAACCGACTGTTTAGTTTGGTTCACTGTTGCTTTTACCTTTGATCGATTTGTGTTCATAACTTGCCAGAAACTGAAAAGTAAATATTGCACTCAGAAAATGGCAGCTGTAGTTCTGGGACTAGTGACCGTGGTGAGCTGTTTAAAGAACATTTTCTGGTATTTTATGTTAACAGGCCAGTATTCAATGAGAAATGACCCCTGGTTTTGTGATGTAACAATTGCTGTTCTGTTCTTTTTGGTCTGGGTAACAAGTGAGTTCTTCCATCACATCCTAACCCCAGTGATCCCATTTGTCCTGATTCTGCTGCTGAATGTTTTCACTGTCAGACACATTTTAGTGAGCAGCAGAGCCCGAAGGAGAGTCCGGGCTCACAGCGGTCAGAAGAGTCCCCGAGACCCAGAGATGGGGAGCCGAAGGAAAGCTATCATTTTACTGTTTGTTATCTCTGCTAATTTCATCCTGTTATGGGCAATGTTAATGATATATTCTTTATGTAGGCGGTTATGGTTATTGGGGTATTGGTCTGCATTTCTAAATGCTTATGTACAGGAATTAGGCTTCATGCTGCAGCTCCTGAGTTGCTGCACCAACACTTGTATTTACGCTGTGACCCAGACCAAGTTCAGGGAGCAGTTGAAGAATGTGCTGAAATATCCCTTTACTTCAATTTTCAACTCATTCAATGTTGAGAAAAACTGAATCACAGAGTTTCCAGCATGTTCTCATTTCACATTTCCAGTGTGGGGTGGGGTGTGTTCGGCTGTCACTATGGTAATGGAAAATTGGGGCAGGGACTGTTCCCCATGGGGGTGGGGATTGGATTCAAATCCTCTTTCCCATGGTAATGGGATGTGTGGAAATAGTTTCCAATTTCCTGGCCCTAACTGGCCTCCTCTTCACGCCAGGCGTCCAATCCCTTTATAGATCCATCCCTTACCAGGATGGCCTGAGGGGATCTCCACTTCAATGAATGGAGGCCCAACCAGTTTCCATCCATCACCACCCACATCAACCTGGGGCTGAACTTGTTCTCTCAGTGAACATCTCTTTTAATTCATCTCACTTTCTCCAAATAGAACTTGTTGGCGTGGGTACCTGCTTGACTCGAGCTACGTCTGGCTTTTTTGTGGAGTATGTAGAACATTTCTTATCCAGTTCTACTTCTGCTGTCACCATGAATGAGAAAATTTCATCAACTCTGCTTCCAGTTTCCACCTTCACCTTCACATGGTACATCTCTGAATCTTCCCTCCCCTTTGATTCCGTCTCTCCGTTTCTGGTGTTAGCCTGACAACAAATACTCATTATAAGATGACTGACTCCCAAATTTACTTCAACTGCACTTCCTCACACCCCACTTCCTGTCAGGATTCTAACCCATTCTCCAAGTTTCTCCGTCACTGTCGTATCTGTTCTGAATTCGCAACCTTCCATTCTACTTCCAAAATGTCTTTGTTTTCTCAAATGAGGACTCTTCCCACCCCCACCATGGCTGACAGGTCTCCAGACTGTATCTGACCCATTTCTCACACTTGTTCTCTCACCCCTTCCCCTCCCTCCCCGAGGGTTGATAGGGCTTCCCTTGGCCTCCCCTTGCACTTCACCAACCTCCAATGGATCATCCTCCACAATTTCTGCCACATCCAATGTAATGCCACCATCAAGCATGTCTTTCCCTGCACTCCCCTTTCAGCATTCTGAAGGGACTGTTCCCTCTGTGACACCCCTGGTCCACTCCTTAGTCACCCTCAGCACCCCATCCCCTTCCTACACCACTTCTCCATGCAACCACAGGAGATGTAACACCTGCCAACATGCCTCCCCTCTCCTCAATGTCCAAGACCCAACACTCCTTCCAAGTGAAGCAGAAATTTACATGGACTTTACTCAATTTAATAAACTTTATTTCTTGCTCTGAATATGGTCGTCTCTACATTGGGGAAACCAAACGCAGATTGGATGATGGCTTTGTGGAACACCTTGTTCAGTCCACAGCTCTGACCCCAAGTTTCCGGTGACCTGTCATTCTAATTCTCCACATTTGTCTCACGCTGACATTCCTGTTTTCAGCCGACTGCAAGTCTTCCAGTAAAGTTCAACGTAAGATTAAGGGACAGAACCTTATCTTTCAATTAGGCATTTAATAGCCTTCTGGACTCAATATTGAGTTCAACAATTTCAGACCATAATTTCTGAACCCTTCCCCCACCCATATCATTTTGTTTCTTTTTTTTAGCATTTGTCGGTCTTATTTGTTTCCACTTTTGCTTTCAGGCAGCAGACCTTCATTATTCTGCCATTGAAACCTCCTCTGGACCCATCTTTTTGTTTCTTTGTGTTCCACTAGTATTCCCTTTGGCTGTTACCACCAACTCTTCTGTCATTTAATGTCTCCCATTTTCCACTCCATCACAGACCTTCACAATTGTGTTTATTTTCCACCCTCCTCCATTTCCCTTACAATGAAGCCTGTTACATTTCTAAACTTTGCCAGTATTGATGTAAGGTCACAACCCGGAATGTTCACTCTGTTTCTCCCTGCCAGACGCGCTGAATTGTTCCTGACTTTAGCCAGAATTTTCTGCCCCCTCCCACCACCTGCCCCATCGAAGGCAACAGACCTTTTAATGGCCGACCACGTTTTCGGATTTCCAGCATCTGCGGTATTTTGTTTTTATTTTAGTGTCTGGGATTCGGACTAGGATTCCTACCACCCAGAAACGCCTCAGCTCAGCAGTTTGATTCACTCCCTGAGTCTGTATCACAATGGAATGTTTCTCAATCTGGGCTCCTGTACATTGACAAGTTAATCCAGGACAGAACGGGTTTGACTAGGGGACCACTTTTGTTGATTTGAAACCTTTAACTCTGAGCTCTTGTTGGGAGCGTGACTGAAATTTGAAAATATCTAATCCTGCGACAGGGTCCACACAGGGACTGGGAAATGAATGTGACCCAGTGACACAGGTCAATTCCACCAACAGCTCACATGTAATATTAAAGCCAGTCAGCTCCATCTGTATTTCCTTCTCTCTCTGGCTGACTCTCTCGGCTAGATTTTCACATCTGCTTTAATCCCTGACATCAGGATCAAATGGGGTCCTGAGCTCCCACTTACGTGGCAGTGAGACCAGTGAAACAACCTTCTCAGGAGGTGGTCATCTAATTGTTCACCTCCAAGCTCACTGTCCAACTAAGGACAGAGGACGGGTTCCTGATGATGTCCAGTTACTCAGAGGGCCAGCAGCTACAGAGCCACAGCAACCTCGCCGGGAGAGGCTGCTACTGAGGCAGGTCGGACACTCTGAGAACTCCTCAATGTGAAGCTCCCTTACTGGCCTGAACAGCAGTCAACAAATCAACTGGTTAATTGGGGCAGAGGGGAGAACCCTGCCCCGGAGCAGTCTCTCGATTTGCAACCACTGTTCAACTCTGAGCAATTCGATTAATCCATGACCAATACACTCGTTACTGGACTGAAGCTTCTTGTGACCAGTACAATTCCCTCTGTTTGAACAATCTTCCACTTCCGGCACAGACACGATGGGCTGAATGGCCTCGTTCTGCACCATAACTTTTCAATGTTTCTATTTACTATGGTTCTATGTCATGCACCACATCAAAAACCCTGTTGTTCTGTTTAGCACAATTTACCACATAATGATATTTCAAACCACAACTGAAACACCTGTCAGTAACTCCACGGGTCTTGCTGGGTTTCATTTATCTTTTATTATTACTCCATTCCATTCGTCTGCCATTTCTGCCAATAATACCTCCACCCTCATTTCTTTAACCTGTGACTCTTCTGTGGTACTGCCACCTGCACCCCATATCGAAACGATGTCACAAGGCTACAACCATTCAGTCCTCCACCTTGTGAGAGAACGCCAAATGTCTGTCTCTGTCTCTCTCTCTCTCTTTCTCCCTCGCTCAGAATCTAACTCCAGTTTACTCCAGGAACCCATCCATGTTTGACACTTCAGCACAATCCCCCATTTGAAAGCAAGCACTGAGCCAGGAATTTCCAAAAAGAATTCCTGCAATCTTGTACATACTGTTAAATTCCATGAAATATTGCTCTATGGAATATCTATCCGCTTTTTCTAATTCTATCAATGTCTGACCGTGCCTCATAAGCATTTAATAGATCAACATTCTTCTAAATTTCATCCATAAAGCTCGAATAGAATATCCAAATCTTCATCAATGTCCAATTGACAAGCCTCTAGCTCACAAATTACTTTGTATCTGATCCTGCTTTTATTAAGAAACGAGTGACAGACCATACCTTGTTTTTTCTTTGGTATATATCGACTTCATTTTTCCATTGGTCCTAAGGTTCTGATAGAGAAAATCAGTGGGAAATCATACCCTGACACTGTATACTTGGTTCCAACCATTCTTCTCAAAAGTTACTCCAATTACAATCTTTGGTCTGAAAAACTTTTTAGTCTCCAATCTTCACCCTTAGGCAACCATTCTCTGCTACCGTGTTAAATGGATCCCAAGCCTGAAGTTGAAGTGTGAAATTAGACATCAGCTCATTTCTTAATTGTTGGTTTACTTACAGAATGCAACATGATAGATCTCTGACTCCCACCTACCAACCAACCCAGTGTCCCAGCAGTCCATTTTTTATACTCTTCAGTAAACAAAAAACAATTAAACTAATTAGCTAATTAACATCCCTTCAACAGAATACTGAAACTAAAACAAAAAATACAAAGGAAAATTATCAAATTAAAATAATGTTCCCAGGGCTGATGATGCATTCCTGTAGGGCTCACTGGCCATGGAAGGCCTCAAGCGAACCGATGGACAACACTTGCTCCCTTTCCAAGTAGACGTGAACATGGACATAACCACAAAAGAGAGGTAGACAGTCAGAGTTCCTACAAGAAACTTTTGACATTGATTTTGTATTCAATTATCCTCAAAATGATCATTATATCATTTGACATTAGATGGTGTAATTTGAAACGAGGTTTAATTGCAGATGGGACAGTGCTCACTTTCATCAAAGCTCTCAATTAACATCATGACCCTCC